>NW_015645538.1:709271-710503 GCF_001515625.1 Sinocyclocheilus rhinocerous
TAAATGCAGCCGTTACCCCGGAAACCCTGTAAACAAAGCAGCTGCACTACTTCCTGTCTCTGAATCGTGTTTAAATGATTTAAACAGTCAGATTTGTGTATTTGCTATGATGTTCATCACAGTGCCAAATTCTTAAATATTTAGACTTAATAGGCTATTTATTTTCAAAGCGCGTTATACAGTAAATTCCGTTTTTATGACTGCATTCCGCGATTCCGTTCATGTTTTCTGCATTGCGGAAATCATAGGGCCCTACTAATGTAGCAAACGAATATGATAAGCTCATTGTGAGAGTAAAAGACGGGGACATTGTTGTTTATTTACTTAGCATTGAGTCTCTCCAACTAGGTGACAACGTAGCGTTAAATCACCATTCAACAGACTCAAACCACCACCGCACTGCCGTCTATTGGACTGCAGAAAGATACTAACTTTTCAATCTGCTACATTACTCACTGTGCTGACAAACTATGCTGACACCGTGTCTGCAACGCGACAAAGCGACCGTTGAAAATCATTTGAACTGTATCATTGTAATGTGACGATCAAATATAGGTGGGGTGGCGGGCAGATAATTAGAAGCAGCGGACTCGGGTGAAGTTTGAGCTCATCCGCGCATCTCTACACTACACTGACCTGGGTCGCCAGTAGCAAACAATGGAGCGCGCTCTGCTGGACAAACTAAGTAATTACACCATTCAGAAGCATTTAATCTGCGTTAGCTATGTGTTCTGTAAAAAAAACCTGTTCATATCGGCCAACAATATCGGCTAAACGATATATCGGTCGGGCTCTAGTTTTTTCCCCATCCCACTGCATCTCATGTTTTTAAATGAAAAATGTACTCTGTGTTATTGGCTTTCCGCCCTTTGTATTAAACTATGCATTAGGGCTGTGCGATATGGACAAAAAAAAACCTATCGCGATATTTTTTAATCAATTTTGCGATTTCGATTTTAATCACGATTTTGACACACACAGACTTGCTTTACAGTGATTTAATGCATTCAGTGTGAATTTGAAACATATTTCCAAAAGAAAACCAATTAGAGCTTTATCAAAAAGCTGTAACATGTCTCTAGAACAGACATAAGGCAAAATAATCACTAAGTAAAGGTAACAAAATGTCTCTATAATAGACATATATGGCAGAAAAAAATAAAATAAATCCCATGTCCAGGGATTTTTTTTTTTGCCATGCATTGGTCATAGAGCTCTTCGTGGCGTTGCCT
>NW_015645538.1:710565-710796 GCF_001515625.1 Sinocyclocheilus rhinocerous
ATATAATTGGAACAGTTAATTGTCGGAGCTGAGCTGAATGAGAGAGAGAGAGTGATGCTGAGCGTGTGCAGAGCAGGGGGACGCGAGGAACAGGATTGAGAACTGCTGCTTTTGAACATTGATTTTGAAACCTGTGAATCCATTAGAATCGTTAGAAGACAGAATCGCAATTAATATATGAACAGATTTTTACGTGCACCTCTAGTTTTCTCTTCCTCTTCTCTAAAGCAG
>NW_015645538.1:711003-711246 GCF_001515625.1 Sinocyclocheilus rhinocerous
TTGTAGTCCCTACCAGCCGTTTTTGTAGGCATTAAACTGCCAGAATTTTAAAAGACGATGTCTCCGTTTGCATTGTACTTTCAGCTTTGTAACTTTGCAGATATTGTTTATGCTCAAACAGCAGCATTACATACTAACTAATGTTAACAAAGTGAAATCGCAATGAACCACCCCTTTAACTACCACCACGAGTGCCATCTATTATTGCCTTGTTTATCTAAAAGTGCACTTTTCCTTGTTTTA
>NW_015645538.1:712266-720062 GCF_001515625.1 Sinocyclocheilus rhinocerous
GCCAGTCTGTCACTTTAAGACAATATATTGACACACATCGGATTTTCTCCCAACTGTTCTCCTCCACTTAAGACATAAACTGTGTTTAAGTAAATACTCTCCAAGCCTGCCATTTTGACATTTTTGTGTGTATTTGATCGTTTGGACATGCACCCAAAGCTCAAAGTGTAATTTGTTTGTCTGTTTTGGAGCGTGCCGTGCGCACACATTTCAGCCTGAGGAACAGCGTCTCTTGTGCGGATTGTGCTTTCAACGTTTTATTATCAAACATGTCCCACAATTTAGCAACAGTAAAGACTGCATTTTACAACAATCACCGACTAAGCTGATTCTGACGTTAAGTTTGGGTTTTAGGGAGGAACGAATGCGCACCGCTGTAAGCTCCTCCGCGTGAGCACGATCTTGCTTCTGAATTGCGAATAGCAAAAATGCATCATAGACAAATGTTTGAAAAACAGCTGGCGACTCTGGTGAGATAGAATTTGCAAGATAATGTGTATATATAGCAATAATAAATTGTATGTGTGTCTTCTTAATTTCTCCAGTACCGATAGCAGAACCGTTAACATCAGAGCTTATCGATACTCTGGTCTTTCATAATTTAGCCCCGGGACCGATTAAATACCGGGTTTCGGTACCCATCCCTACCTACTGGTCAGGTCAGACTTGCCTTAGTCACAGTTTAAATTGGGAAATTTAAACTGATTGAGGCTTTTGACCCAGTAAATGATCTTCTAGCCAGTTGGTGTGCCAGCTTCCAAAACCTCTGGTACTAATGGAGCTAACAACAAATCTGTGTTCCTTTCAAACAGTTGTTAGTCTTACATGACAGTGTCTTTTAAAATGTTGTTTGTTTCTTCTTAAACTCTTTTAACATTTGTGTTGCTTCAGTATGCTTTCACCAGCATTGCAATAACTTTCATATTTGTATTGCATATTCTAAATATACATCCAAATTCTTCTGCTTCCTTCCTACCAGTGATGAAACCCAGTTTCATTTAATGCTAAACCACATGTGTTTGTATGAAAGCTTCAGTACCTAGTGAATATTTCAACTGAGTGAGACACTCGGCTAACTTATGAAAGGTGGTTATGGAATACACTTAATCTCCAAAAAAAGCAGCTCTAAAAAGGCTCTCTCTCTTATTTCCAGAATGATCTGTGTGACATAATTTACCCCCAGTGCTGCCAACACCTCTGGCACCATTTTAGGGTGAGATTACACCAATCTCAGGATTTTGCTGTTGGGATTAGTTTGCTGCTTGTGGTGGCCTGCATCTACATATCTCTCAAAGATCGGTTCAATTTTAGATGTGAAAGCAGGAGCAAAACTGATGTGGCCTCTTTTCTATGTGTTCAAAACTGTTTCTCTGAAACCAGAAATGCTCTTGTTAGTCTTTTTAGGGTATTTATAGCAATAGCATTAAACATGACAATTAATATTTTGAGTTTATTATAGTTCATTTTAGCCAAATAATTTCTTTGTCCTCTTTCATTAGGTAAACAAACCGCTGTTAAAATTAGGGATGCACCGAATGTTCGGCAACCGAAATTATAAGGCCGAATAAGCAAAAAGACAGAATAAATTGTACCGAACAATGATATGACGCGATCAAATAGCAACCAGCACAGAGTGAGAGGCGCGCACTCTTTGTTATGCAGCACACATGTCAGCAGTGTGGAAGCATTTAAACTGTCGGAGAAAGACCCAAAAATCATTACAAGCACCGACAGCGAGAGACTGTTTAGGACTGCATCACTTTTAATTGTACAGTAAAAACAAATTAAAATACATGCCTGATTCAAGAAGGGGGTCTGATGGCCAAAAAGTATTATTTTACTAACTTATTAATTTTAAGTTAAATTGTGCTTTGTTGGTAAAGTGTCTGCTAGAATGTAAAAAATTTTCAGTGTTAAATATTTTTAAATTGTTGTTTTGTAATTGATTTTTTTTCTTTGAAAAGCAAGACAAAACAGTAAAAAGCACATTTTGGCTTTTTAATTTATGCAATGGTGAAAAAAAAATTGCAAAATACATGAGGAAAAAAACTCAAAAAACTGTATTCGGCCGTATACGGCCCAGTGTTTGATTTTGTTCGGTTTTGGCTTCGGCCAAGAATTTTCATTTCGGTGCATCCCTAGTTAAAATTAGTCATAAAACAAGGCCAGTTGTAATTTCATTGATTTCAATAATTTTGTTAAATTTAATGGTGTTTACATGCCAGAAAGATTAAATGATTTGAGCCTCTTACCACAACAGCAATTTTATATCCACATGATGTGTGATTGCTCATTTAACTCTGTTAGAAAGTGTCTCTGTTTGTTATTAAGGAGAAATACTGAAATGGAAGGACAGTGCTTCTTGTATTATTGATGGCTGACATATATCACCATATAGAGAGAAATGGGACAACTGTAATTTCCTTGCAAGCAGAAATAAGGAGAAAACAAGTGAAACTGTGCCACGAGGAACATTTTTTTTCTTGTTATTGCACATCTTTTGGCAAGAGTTGCTGTGGTAGGAAATTTTTGCAAATAACCCTCTGTTATCCTTGATAAACAGCGGTTATTCACCTACTCAGGACTGAGAGTTCAAAATGTATAAATTTTTTGGTATATTGGTAGTTGCTGTTTTAGATTGATTTTTTTATTTTTTTTTTCCCTGATTAGTGTCTCCCTTACGTGGCACTTGGCCTAAATGATAACATGTTTTTTCCCTTATAAAAACATTGATTACCTTGTCAATGTTATTATTTTATGTACAGGGCACATTGACAAAAACAGGCAAATAATTAAACATCTTTTTTTCTTGGTTATGTGTGTCAATTGTAAGAGAAATGGTGATACTGCTTTAAAGTTATAATTGGTACACACACATAAAATTAAATTCATAAAGACCAATTGCAGAATGCATGCAATAATCCTAACCTTAAAGGCACAATATGTAAGATTTTTTTATTAAAATATTCAAAAACCACTAGAACAGTGTTATATATTTTGCTGACTTGTGTACTTACATTATCCCAAATATTTCGAAGAATGTTTAAATCCAGAGAAATAAGCTATTTTAACTAGTGACACGGACTGTGTCCATAGTGTCATTGTGTCGCCTGCCAATGACGTCATAACCCCTCGATTTTTTCTGTCACGCTGTCTTATGAAATAATGACTAATTAGCTTCATAATTCATGTATGTTCCGTGTCTATCTCTCACTATGCGTTACTGCGTTTACCTCACTTTTTTTTTTTATGTGGCACCTGCACGCACTTTGCGTGGATCACGTGAGTTTTTTTCTGAGACCACGTTATTAGTGTTTTATCTGCTTTTGTTTTTGTTTTTTTTGGTAATAATTAAATAATTATTCGCACACGTGCAACTAAATACATTTTCCAGTTCGCACACATCTATTTTTAGTCGCAAATGGGAATGAAATGCTCGCACTGTCGAGCCCTGGATATATTTATAAAAAAAATCTATGAATTTTCAAATCAGTGGAGCAAGTTCAGTTTTTTAGTTAACTTTAGACACAGTCAGAAGTAAAATGTTTTGTACCTTGAATTACAACGCTTATACTTTGTCTGTGTATTTAGTAATATGACAGTTATTCAGTTTTTTTCCCCCGTACTGCTTGAAGCTTTGTAATGCCATGAATGTAATGAAACATTTATGTTCACTATTCAAAGATTATATTTATCAAGCTACAAACTGACCTTTTCTCATCAGTAAAATTTGTTCTAGTGGAAATTCCTCCATTGTTTCGACTCTTGACTTTCCCAGTATGTCAAAGTCATATTGTGACAATGATACACATGATGCACATTTGAATGAGAATGAAATGACTCATTTTGACAGGCCCACTCTGCTTGATTAACTAGAACAACAACCTCTGCTTTCCCCACTGAGCCTCAACAAGTGTGTGCAATGTAGTAATGAGCACTTCCAGCCCAACGCTGACTCTCACACTGATGGATTGAATTGACCTCATTCTAGCCCAGACCGTGTATGTCTTCTCTTCCATCGGCCTATATTTTCATGGGTCAGGGATTTTATTTTATGTTGTATTTACTAGGGCTGTGCGATTAATCGAAATCGAATCGAAATCGCGATTTGAGACGTTGCGATTTCCTAATCGCAAAGCCTGCGATGTGGACGCGATATTTGTTATGTTATATCCGTTACGAAAACTACTACTGCATAAGTGGTGGTAAACACAGTCTGCAGCATGTAGATCATGGCCATAATACTCGATCCTGCCTTTTACAGTGAAAGCCCATTGATCTGCACGATTGTCACAACACTCAAGAATGGACTCTGCGAGCGTATCAGTCTTAACACTACTTGTGTCTTTACTTCCATTAGTTATCGTAGTCCCACAGAAAAGACAATCGGTTTGGCTGTTGAAAGGACTGAGCTGAAGCTTGACTTTGCAAATATCAAATCGCAATATCTGTCAAAAAAATCGCAATTTGATATTTTCCCCCAAATCGCACAGCCCTAGTATTTACTGGAATCTATTCATTAGATTTTTGTATCTCTCTCTGATTTACTGTGCTGTTATATACTAATCGCATCCATCTAGGGTTGATTTCTTTAAAATAAGTGAAGCTACTTTTGATTTTGCCGTTGATATTACTGGCAATATTTGTGAGCTTTCTCATTCTCAGCTTGCTTTGAGATATACAGGTGTGGTAATATGGTAACCAAATACGCTTTAAGTGCAAAGCAATCCCAGATGCCTTTGGGGTTAATAGTGTTTTGTTTGTTCTTGTGTTACAGTCTCTGGTGGAATGAGCGTAGCGTGTGTGTTGAAGAGGAAAGCTGTGCTCTGGCAGGATTCGTTCAGCCCCCACCTGAGACTGCCTCCCCCTGACAGGCCATTACCCAGCATGCCTGTGGTGCTGAGTGCTGCGGGCCACACCCCCCAACCTGGACCGTCTCCTCAGGCCCCTCCCCCTACGCAGGGAGCGGGACGCTCTCAAGATGACGCCATGGTGGATTACTTCTTCCAACGGCAACATGGCGACCAGCCCGGCTACAACAATTGCAAACACCGCTGGCCGACTGGTGACAACATTCATGCAGACAACCAGGTAGAAGTTAGTCAGGTAGAAAACACCTCTTTTTTTTTTTTTTTTTACTGGTATCAAATTTAATCTTATAATAATTGTATAACTTTTAAAACAGGTACGATCAATGGATGAACTTAACCATGACTTCCAGGCACTTGCACTAGAGGGCCGAGCTATGGGAGAGGTGAGAGTCCTTACCTTCCTCATCTTCTGCCCGATGCTTCGTTTTTTGCGCTCGTTATGTATTAATGTTTCTGTCTGATGTTCCCATTCTGCAGCAGCTCCTTACTGGGAAGAAGTTTTGGGAAATCGATGATTCAGGGAAAGATGGACCAAAAGGGATCTTTCTGGACCAGTGGAGAGACAGCGCTTGGGGAGCTTCTGGTATGCATGAGATTAAGATGCAATGGTTGTATTTACATATTTAGTATTTTTCTTTCTAATGCCCCTTTTTTTCCCTCTAGATCACTCAGTGTCCCAGCCAATCATGGTGCAGCACCGACCAGGCCAGGGCTTCCATGGCGTCGGAGAGGCCGGATCTGTGCTGTCGCCACGTTCTGAGAGTGGTGGATTAGGCGTCTCCATGGTGGAGTATGTTCTTAGCTCCTCTCCTGCAGAGAAAATGGACTCGTGTCTGCGCAAAGGAGCCTTTGTGAGTTTCTTTCATCATCAAAACATTCTTCTCATTCTTTAAAGGGGTCATATGATGCGATTTCAATTTTTCCTTTCTCTTTGGAGTGTCACAAGCTCTTGGTGCATAAAGAAGATCTGTAAAGTTGCAAACACTAAAGTCTCAAAACCAAAGAGATATTCTTTATAAAAGTTAAGAGTTAACCACGCCTACCTAAAACGGCTCATTCTAACACGCCCCCACATATCTACGTCAATATGTGGAAATATTAGCATAATGCCGCCCAAATGTGCACGCAAAGAAAGAAGGCGTAACTTTTATTTAATGTACAGTATGTGGAAAATAATGTGTTTTTTGAACTTTAAACCGCATAAACACATTTTATTACACCAAATACACAAAATAATGTTCTTTTTAGCAGCATCATATGACCCCTTTAAGATTCTGTTTAAGAATAGTTCACCTAAAACTGAAAATTCATTATTTGCAACCATTCTGTTATTCCAAACTTTTGGATAAATATTGGCACCTCAAGTCCTTATTTCCACTTCAATCTCCCTTTCTATTTCACTTAGGGTCCAAGGGATTCAGAGGTGGATGACCCTGAGAAAAGGGTAGAGCAAAAACACAAAACAACCTTTGACCCTGAGCGGAAGGAACTTAAGGAGACAGAGCCGGATGTTTTGGATAACCCCAATGGACTGCCCAATCAGAATGGACTAGATGTTGACGTTAAGGATTTTAGGTATACACCATTAAAAAAGTATCAGTATTGTGATTTTAAAGAAATGAATGCTTTTATTCAACAAGGATGCATTAAATTGATCATGCATGACAGTGAAGACATTTATAATGTTGCAAAATATTTAAATTAAATAAATGCTTCACTCTTGAAATTTATATTTTCCAAAGAATCCTGAAAAAGTATCAATTTTCACTAAAAATATTTAGCAGCCTGTTAGAATGATTTTTGAAGGATCATGTGACACTGAAAGCTGAAGTAATGGCTGCTAAAAATTCAGCTTTGACATCACAGGAATACATTACATTTTAAATCAATATATTAAAATAAACTGTTATTATACATTGTAATAATATTTCACAATATTACTGTTTTTATGGCATTTTTGTTCAAATAAATTTGCCTTGATTGAGCATAAGAGACTTGTCAAATGTAATCCTATCGACCCCAAACTTTTAAAAGTTCTCTTTGTGTTGCTTTCCATACGTATACTTTCATTATTTCTAAATTGTATTGAAGACAAACCTCTCGTTTGTTTCTCACCCAGCCGTATGCCTGGTAACTGCCCTCCGACTGGTCCAGATGTGGAGTTGGGTGGGTCAGAACTGGCTGGAGGTGCAGGGCCAAAACCAGCAGAGGACTTCTCAAATGTCGAAACCCAAAATGTGACCCTGGACCCCATGGAATCTGTTTCCATGGAGACTTTACAGTTTGCAGATTACACTGGAGGCCAGCTGCCTCTTGACTCCACAGCTGCTACTGTAGGCCTGTTTGACTACAATTCCCCTCAGCAGGTGAATATCTGATGCTGCTAGCACTTTCAACCATCAAGTCTGTAATTAGAGTCGAATAATAATCAGGGCTCGCAAAATTAAAAAAAAAAACCCGGGTAGCCCTTCCGGCAGGCATTCTTCAGATTTTGGTAGCCCAAAAGCGAATTTAACTATCCCGAATAAAAGATATTGTATTTTTTCTTCAAATAACAAGTTAAGAGAGTAGGGGTGCAACGGATCACAAATCTCACGGTTCGGATTATATTACATTATCATATCACATTTTGAGTCACACATAGGATCATTTTTCAGATGAGCAAAAAAAATATGGTTCATTGTTACTGAAGTAACACTTATTATTTAAAGAACAATTTACTACTACGATACCACAGCAGAAACTAGTAGCATATAGGGATGTAACGATTCACTCAACTCACGATGTGATATGATTCACGATACTGATTTCACAATACAGTTTTCTCACAATTTCTTTTTAACAAAATGAGATTTAAGACAGATTTTAAAAAAGGTGTCCTTTTGTTATTTCTCAGACCAAAAGGCTGCACATTACTTTGTGAAA
>NW_015645538.1:720161-742985 GCF_001515625.1 Sinocyclocheilus rhinocerous
TTATCATATCACATTTTGAGTCACAGATCGGATCATTTTTCAGATGAGCAAAAAAAATATGGTTCATTGTTACTGAAGTAACACTTATTATTTAAAGAACAATTTACTACTTCGATACCACAGCAAAAACTAGTAGCATATAGAGATGTAGCGGTTCACTCAACTCACGATGTGATATGATTCACGATACTGATTTCACAATACAGTTTTCTCACAATTTCTTTCAAAATGAGATTTAAGACATATTTTAAAAAAGGTGTCTTTTTGTTATTTCTCAGACCAAAAGGCTGCACATTACTTTGTGAAATTGAAAATGTCAAACAATATACTAACTTGAAATTTCAAAACAAATCCCAAATCAAATAAATAAATTATATAAATAAAAGAAATTTCTCCTTGCAAGTAAACTAAGGTTTTGCCTGTGTATTTTAATCACGATCCAATTTTGAAATTTGAAACAAAAACAAAAAAATGGTCTGACTTTAGCTTTGTGATGCTACATAAAAAATCTGAACGAAACAAAAACAGCAGACGGGCTGAATGAGACGCAAATGTCACTCTCTGACAGCAGGTGGCGCTTAAACAACAGGTATTTATAGGCTGCTGGCCCTTTAAGACCGAATGCACAGATCCAATATAATGATGCACGTGCAATTTCTTTCTCCACTGTTTACATTCAAGCAGGGCCAGTGCCACGGGGGGGGGCGTGAGGGCATCGCCTCCTCACTCGGGCTATCCTGCCCCCTGTGAAAATAGATTTTAATTATGAAATATTATGGTTTATTTAAAAAATATAGTTACCAAATGCATAGGCTTTTTAGCATTAATATGATGCTACTATAGCAACAATTTAGGACAGTCTGTTTCACAAAGTCGCATTTTAATTGTTAGTTCTCTGACACAAATTCCGCGCAAGTGGTGCAACTAAGAATGCAGCACTACTGAGTAAGCTATGATGAAATAATTTTTTCTTAATGTTTAGTAGAGGTCTAGATTATCGTAGTTAGTTAATTATTTCGCTGTATATAATTCTCGTGCATAATAAATCATTCTAAAACACGGTGCTCACGTTCAAAGAAATTCAGCTTCTAAAACACGACTAGACCTTGCACTTAAAAAAAAAAAAAAATTTCCACTGACCTGTCTCGCGACCAAAACACTATCTGTGTGAACCTTGTATTCTGATAGTTGTAGTAGTAGCAGGCAGGTTTGTTTACGGTCCGACAAATACGTGAATGGGCCACATAGGTTTTTTTTTTTACTTTGTGCTATGTCATTGCCCCCTTTCGTCACCTCAGCCGCCCCCTCATCAGTGCTGCGCCGGCTCTGGTTCGTGCTCTGCCTGAAACGCCGCTCTGTATGTGTGCGCTTTGAGCGTGTGCGCGCGAGCACCGAACTGAATTCTTAATGCACATGAATGGTTTAAAACGCTTGAATGTTTAAATTGGTAAGACTTAGAAACACTGTAAATGATAAACTATGATCCGTTTCACCCCTACAAGCGAGTGAACAACGCGAATCAAGGAAGGGATTTTATATCACTATTCAAGATAACCCGTCGGGCAGGGCAGTGATACATTTTGGTAGCCCGACTGGAAAATACAATAGCCCTGGGACGTCGGGCTAGCGATTTTGCGAGCCCTGATAATAATGAAAGCTTGTGTGTATTTATAAATATTTCTGTTGAGTTAATTGCCATCAAAGGCCACACATGTGAAGGCTAACTTTGAAAACCTTTGTTTGAAATAATATGTCACAATACCATTCAGTCTCTTTAGAAGTTATTCTGAAAAAGTAATTATTAGCCATATTTGCATGTGCTTCTAAAGCCTTGCATTTATGAATGTAAACAAATGCAAATGTTTAGCATAAATATCATGCTTGTTAAAAGCATTATGTATTGCAGCTGTTCCAGAGGCCCAGTGCTCTGGCAGTACAGCAGCTCACCGCAGCCCAGCAGCAGCAGTACGCCCTCGCCGCAGCTCAACAACAACACATCGGTGAGTTTGACTGTAGATATGAGTGTCCAGACTTAGTGGACAAAAGTTTCAGCTGTTTTATTTAACTTGGTTTCTTATTGGTTGTGTGTTAGGTTTGGCCCCGGCTGCATTTGTACCGAATCCATACATCATCAGCGCTGCTCCGCCTGGCACTGATCCATATGCTGCCGGCCTCGCTGCTGCCGCCACTCTAGGTGAGAGCTCATGGTTGAAATTTGAGATGGATATGTAATAGGGATGGAACGGTTCTCTGTAAAAAAAATCGAATTGTATGGTTCGGCATGCACTAGGACCACGGTTCAACTGAAATCTGACAACGCATCTGTAATATGGTTTGTTATAAATAAAAACACTTAAAACAAACGGGGTTTGGCTAATGTATGTTTCTGTTGATGGATGCGCATTCAACAGCGATGGGGAGAGAAAAAGAAAAAAAAAACATGGACAAACCATTCACTCTTGTTCAATGCGAGTGTCGTATGCTCGAATATGAGTAGTCATTTATTCCGTCATTGTGCTGATAGTGCACAGGTGAGACCTGAACAGCACACGTTGATATTTGTGTTTAAACGAAACTCATTTAAGCCTTGCCAGTTTAAACATTTAAGAGCCAGAAGATGCTCGCTCGCTCGCGCGCACAGTGAGAAGATCTGTGTGTGCGCTCATCCGAAGCCCGTGCAAATATTAAGCTCTCTTTGAAGTATTGTGTTTGAATGGACAAATTCACACAAAAATGGTCAAAATGCTCGTCTTGGTGAGTATCCTATAGCAGACATAGCCGGCTGAACGTACTGTATCAGTGCACTGGATCATATCACGGTTTATTTTATTTGTTTCTTTACTCTATTGTATTTATTTGTGCTGTTGCTTGTAGTTAGATAGATTATTCTTATTTTCTTTATTTTTATTTGACAGTATAGATTTTCTCTAACATTGCACATAACGAACCATACCGGAACCGTGACTCTAAAACTGTGATACAAACCAAACCGTGAGTAAGTTGAACCATTCCACCCCTAATATGTAATATGTTTAGTTTGTGTTTCAAGATATCTCTGGTGTAAGTATAAAATGATTGTCATTGTAAAGGATGTTAATGAGTCCAGTAAAGTAAGGTATAATGTACAGTTAGCTTCTCTTTGAGGTTCTGATCACTCTATTGGGATTTATTTTGTCATTATTGTTTAAGTTTTTCTGCTTGCCAAATAAATAAATTGCATGTTATTACAACATATTCTAAGCAACAAGAAAAACACTGTAACAATATTACAAAATGTATATTCTACAGTTGACCAATCAGCCATCCTTGCTGAATAAAATATTTTCTTTAAAAAAAAAAATCTTACTGACCACAAAGTTTTGAATGGTAGTGTAAATGCATATTAAATGTGTACCAGTGCCATATTCAGTATGCAAATGTACAAATGTTTTAAATTTGCAAGTGGCCTGATAATGAAAGTGTCTTAGTGCAGCAGATTTCTTTGTACATGTATGATGACTGTTCAGAAATGTAGACTGCATTCCACTGGGTTTCTGTGGCAGGATCGGTCTGTTGCTACAGGGTTCTCTACTGAGCAGTCACAGTCTGGAGTGGATGAGAAGTGTTGCTCATGATGGCTGAGGGTTTGGACTGCATCCTCCAGGGGCTTGAGATTTAGCTCTAGGATTGAGGCAGTCTGCTTGATTAAGCCACACAAACACACACACCTGCTTTGATGCTCCTAAAGCAGAGTACAAAGTCAAAGGAAATGGCTGCCGACTCGCCGTCCCGTGTACATAAAAGCCCCTGAGCCTGCACCGAAAACAGTGTGCTTTGGCCCTTCATCTGAGAGATGACGTGCATGTTTTTGTCTTTCAGGTCCAGCGGTGATGCCCCCTCAGTACTATGGTGTGACTCCATGGGGTGTGTATCCTGCCAACCTATTCCAACAACAGGCTGCCACCCCCTCCAACTCGGCCAACCAGCAGCAAGCAGCACAGACCCAGCAGAACCAACAACAGGTAAGACTTCAGCCAATCAGACCACTGACATATGAAAGTCACAACATGCATGTATTGAACTCATCCACCAATCATTGATCTTTGTTTGCTCCAGGTGATGCGTGCAGGTGGAAACCAACGACCTCTGACTCCCAGTCAAGGACAGCAGGGTCAGCAGACAGAGCAGCTTGTAGCAGCAGCAGCTGTGAATTCCGCCTTGGCGTTTGGGCAGGGGCTGGCAGCAGGCGTACCTGGTAAAGGACTCTTGATATGTCTTTTAAAGGGGTGTTCACAATGAAGCTATTCCTTTTTAATAAAAGTTGTGAATTGAGGTAGGGCTGGGCGATTTTTCAGATTTTATCGATTAATTCGAATTTAATGTTTTGCCACCATTTTATTTTTTAGAAATTGAGGAATCGCTATTTTTGAATAGAAATATTACCAAACATTATAATTAGGCACTGAGAATATGCCAGTGATAGCAGTAAAGAGAAAAGAACAACGACCACATGTCGGCGCACGTGATTAACTGATCACGTGTGCCGCGCTCATATTGCTAGGAGCCATTCACACAGAATGCGCTTGTGTTGACAAAGATGTGACGCGGGCAGTGGAATAGGAAAAACATGCAAGAATATGGGAGTGAATTTCTTTTAACTTGAGCGCCGCGTTTTTAGAATGCCGTTTCATGCATGAGATGCTGCAATTGATGCGAGTGCAACAGTCAAACATGTCCATGTTTACATAGAAAAGTAATGAAAAAGCAGCGCAAGCGAATAAAAAACCTGTAACTATTGTATGTCTGATATTTCAAGTTTGCATCATGGTGACAGGCTGAAAGCTGCTGTTGTTTTTATAGAACATTTATAGATAATAATAGTCTACTGGTGTTATATCTTCAGTCATTTTGAATTTGAATTACCTTGACTTTTGAGATTTTTTTAAAGCATTTTCCTCGTATTATATCTGAACATATAATATGTATAAGACAAGTTTGTACAAGATGTAGTTGTAGTTCATGCATCTTTTCTGCAAAGATACTTAACAAGTGATTTGTTTAACAGTTACATCATGATGATAACTTCATGTGTGGTACACTTGGAATAGAATTTTCTTTAAATAGAGGGTTAATAAAGAAAAAGGTAATTTGAATCAAGTTGTAGTTGCATTTTTAAGTTGACTAGTTAAAAATCGTAAAAAAATCGGTCAAACGCTCTGAAAAAAATCGAGTTTAAAATTTTTTGCCAAATCGCCCAGCCCTAAATTGAGGTAATTTATATGGTTGCCAAAGCAACAGATCAGGTAGAGTTTAACCTCATAATCATAGAAAACCCAAAATATATCAGTCAATTTTAAAATTGTGGTTTCTTGACCTGAAAAGTGATGGGGAAAAAATAACATTCTGAATAGCAATGGAAATTTCAGTTGTGAATATACACTACAGTTGTGTTTTTGTTTTTTGTTTTTTTGTTGAAAGAATCCTTTATTCAGCAAGAAGCAAGAATGTATTATATTGATCAAAAGTGACAACCATTCCTGAAAAATGCATTGGAGTTTCCACAAAATATTAAGTAGCACAACTGTTTTCAACATTGATAATAATAAGAAATGTTTACTGATGTCGGCGCCGATAGCTGTGTGGTTAGTGCGCTGACTTATAGCACAACTGTGTTTACTGCGACCCGAGTTTAATTTGAGTCTCGAAGTCCTTTGCCGATCAGCATAATAGAATTATTTAACAGATCAGACGTTCAGGGTTATAATGATGTCTGATGAAGATGTGATTGTTATTTTCCAGGTTATCCTGTGTTAGCTCCAGCTGCGTATTATGATCAGACAGGTGCACTTGTGGTGAATACAGGTGCTCGCGGTGGCCCAGTTCGACTTATGGCCCCTGCATCTGTTATCATCAGCCCATCAGCAGCAGGTACATGTTTGAATATGACAAATGAAGGTTGCAGAGTCAACAGACCACTATTAAACTTTTTTTAAATGTTGTCTTGTATTTGAATATCAACCATTTTTTATATATATATACAGTGGCTGCTGCTGCTGCCTCAGCAGGTGGGGCTAATGCCGGTCTTGGTGGTGGAGCAAGCGGGGCGTTCCGTGCATTGAGTTCCCAGCAGGCTCCTGGGCAGCAAGGGAGTGGGGCTTTGGGAGGAAGCTCTTTTTATGGGAGTGGCTCCCCAAGCTCCTCCTCACAAACCTCTTCACTATTTTCACAAGGCTCTGCTCAGCCAGGAAGCACCTCACTTGGATTCAATGCCAACCCATCTTCTTCTCTGGGAGCCACGCTTGGAGCAGCACTCGGGGGTTTTGGCACAGCAGGTATTGTGATTCAATTCAAGTTTATTTGTACAGCGCTTTTCACGATACAAATCGTTGCAAAGTAACTTTACTGCAAATTAAGTTTCTACGATATTTAGTAGTAGCTTATCAGTGGTGACTGTCAGTTAATGTACATCTAAAGGAGGTAGAGCTTTTTCGTATTCACATCTCAAGTTTAGTTATGTTGAGAATAAAAATCACTTTAATATTGCTGGAGGGCTATTGCCTTCAGCTGAAAATCTACTTTAAAATCAACATAAAATCAGAAATGACCCATTCTGCTTTTTAAATGTTCATTCCTGGTAATGATGCACCAAAATTTCTGCATCCTAATATATTTATCTGGAAAAGCTTTGGACGGCCGAAATCATTAACCAAAACATTGGTGTTTAATTAGCGCTTCTCCAATGGAAGTTGATCTAAAAAGTGCCTTGTGTGCAGTTTAAATGTTTATCAACTCAGTTTTTATTTGAGTGTTGATTATTACATAAATTTAATTAATTTGATAAAAAACAAACTTTAGTTTGGAAAAAAAAATAATAATTTCGGTGCATCAGTATTTCAGAAATATTCCATAATATCATAATGTAATAACTTGCTTCTTCTGAACAGTTGTTTCATGGGCAGTGTTGCCAAGGCTGCTTAGGAGTTTCAATTCATGAGACACATTACAGAAATGGGTAGCAAATGTTGTTTGATATTTGCATTTAAAGGGTTAGTTCACCCAAAAATGAAAATTCTGTCATTAATTACTCACCCTCATGTCGTTCTAAACCCGTAAGACCTCTGTTCATCTTCGAAACACAAATTAAGATATTTTTTATGAATTCTATTGTTTACGCTTTGATTTGAACGAAAATATCCGCGTGGTGCAGCTGACACAGAACAGCATACGCTGTTTATGTTCAGTGGATATTCTCCAAAATGGCACCAGGGTGACGCGGTATCTTAATTTGTGTTTCGAAGATGAACAGAGGTCTTACGGGTTTAGAACGACATGAGGGTGAGTAATTAATGACAGAATTTTCATTTTTGGGTGAACTAACCTTTTAATGCAACTTTAAAAATCTGTTTAGTTTGAGCCTGGTTTAATTTTTATGTATGGTTTTGTTTTGCAGTGGCTAATTCCAGTTCCAGTGGGTCCCGTCGAGATTCTCTGACGGGTAGCTCTGATTTGTACAAGCGCACACCCAGTAGCCTCACCCCTATTGGCCATGGGGGCTTCTACAATGGCCTCAGCTTTAGCTCTTCCCCTGGCCCAATTGGCATGCCTCTTCCAAACCAAGGCCCCTCCCACTCTCTCACCCCGCCACCCTCGCTCTCAACTCATGGATCTTCGAGCAGTCTTAACCTTGGTGAGCATGTATGTTTCAGTTACCTTTTTCATCAAAAATCTTTAATAAATTGAATCTAATGCATGCCCACCTCTGGCTCCTCCCCCTCAGGTGGACTGACCAATGGCAGTGGGCGATTCATCTCTGCAGCTCCAGGAGCAGAGGCCAAGTACCGCAGTGCCACCACAGGCTCGTCTCTCTTCAGTCCCAGCAGCCAGCTCTTCCCATCATCACGGCTACGCTACGGCATGTCTGACGTGATGCCATCGGGACGTAGCCGTCTGCTTGAGGACTTCAGAAACAACCGTTACCCCAACCTGCAACTGAGAGAAATCGCGGGACACGTCATGGAGTTCTCTCAGGACCAACATGGCTCCAGGTAAAGCAGATGTCTGTTAAGCTCACAAATTTCAGGAAGTCAGTACCCCAGTGTTACCCCTTTGAATAACAGTGGGAATAATAAATAAAATGTCCAAAATGTTTTAAAAACCAATTGGATTGTGTGCAGGTTTATCCAGCTGAAACTGGAGAGAGCAAGTCCTGCAGAACGTCAGTTGGTCTTCAATGAGATACTACAGGCGGCCTACCAGCTCATGGTTGATGTGTTTGGAAATTATGTCATCCAGAAGTTCTTTGAGGTAATACGAAGCTCTTTTGTTGATACATGCATCATTTTTAGTGTCTAATGAACCACACAGTTTCACACATGAGGACAGGGAGGTTGCAGGTTCCGACTTGAACCTGATTTATTTGGTACTGCATTGTGCAAGTCAAGACACATTTATTTATATAGGCCTAGTGCTTCATGCAGTACAAGCTGTTTCAAAGGCGGAAAATAACAGTGCCAGTGTTGTGAAGTTCGTCAGTTTAGTTTGAGTGTACCTGATGTCAATTAAGATGATAAGCATCTGCTAAAAGCCATTTATGTGTTAAGTTTGGCAGTCTCGATCAGAAGTTGGCGCTGGCTGAGCGGATCCGTGGCCATGTTTTATCCCTGGCGCTGCAGATGTATGGCTGCAGAGTGATTCAGAAAGCTCTGGAGTTTATCCCTTCGGACCAACAAGTCATTGTAAGTTTATGAAAGGCTGCATGCTCACATTGCTGTGGTGAAGTTACACAAGGTGTGTGAATTGAATCTAATTTATTTGTGTCTTTTGCAGAATGAGATGGTTCGGGAGCTTGACGGACACGTGTTAAAGTGTGTGAAGGATCAAAATGGCAATCATGTGGTGCAGAAGTGCATTGAGTGTGTCCAGCCTCATGCTCTTCAGTTCATCATTGATGCCTTCAAAGGACAGGTGTGTCTCTATTGAACCGTGTGAAAGCTGTATGTTTGAATAGTAGGACTTGAAGTGTGTGTGTACCATGGGAACCTTTGTGATAGGGATGCACCTATCGGGCCCGATACTGAGCTCCTGTACTCGTACTCGTTAAAATGCCCCGATACCAAACGCCGATACCACACAGCATGAGATAAGCGCCATATTCAGACAAAGAAACACCAACAACAGACAGCAGAATGGAGTTAAGGATGTCTACTACGAAGTATATGTATGCAATGAATATAAAACATTCAGTATTAATGCCTGTATAGCGGTTTGACTGTATCTATTTGATAAATGAAGTTAACCAACTAACATTATACATACCCTTTTGGTTTCTGTACCCAATATTTAAAAAATTTACAAATGCAATAAAAATATTGGTATCGGTACTCTGTATCGGCAAGTACCAAAAATAAAAGTATCGTATCGGAAGAGTACTGGAAAAAGTGGTATCGGTGCATCCCTACTTTGTGATTTATTAATGGAGGGCCTGATTTTTGAAGTGCAGTGCACTTTTAAGAAGCACAGTATAACAAATGAAAATATATATATATATATTGCATGTCTAATGAAAAAACAAAACAGCTAATAATTTGTTGTATTATATTTGTTGAAATTATAATGATACAGTATAATAAATACATTTTTGTGTGTGTGTAAAGAAAGCTTGACTTGATACTGTCACAAAGTGGGGTTAGTAAGGTTTTTTTGTTTTTGTCTATTTTTTAAAGATGTCTCTTATGCTTACCAAGGCTGATTTGTTTGATCAAAATACAATAAAAACAGCAATATTTTAAAATATTATTACAATTTTACAATAACTTTTCTGTTTTAATATATTTTTTAAAATATATTTTATTCATGTGATTCCTGTGGCAAAGCTGTATGCTTTGCTTAATATTTTTGTGTAAACTGATGTTTTTTTCTCTAAATTTTTTGATGGACAGTTCAAAAGAACAGCATTTAAATGTCTATACTGTCAATTCTGATCAATTTAGTGCATCCTTTTTTGAACAAAGCTATTAATTATCCTTCCCAAAAATATCTTTTGAACTCCTGAATTAAAAACAAAAATCCTGTCAAATATTTGTATAACTGCAGTCTTGTCAAATTCAGTGTTTCCTCTTCAGTGGACCACACTGGCCAAAATGGCTGCAACAGTGAATAAGTAGTCTATGGGCCCCATGTTCTTCTGTAAAATGAGTCCTGGGGATAGAAAAAAGTCTACTAACATGCATTTTGTGACCTGCCCGTGTTGTGAAAAAACTGCTTTATCATCCAGTCGTGGTTGTGGAATGGCTTATTTTGAAGTGTATTTAAAACCTTTGTCTCTGTGTGTATGTTTAAGTAATAACTGTGTGTGTTGTGCAGGTGTTTGCTCTGTCCACACACCCATATGGTTGTCGGGTGATCCAGCGTATTCTGGAGCACTGCCTGCCTGAGCAGACTCTACCGATACTGGAGGAAATACATCAACACACCGAGCAGCTGGTCCAGGTAATTTATGAAGCATTCTCTCTTTCTGTACTGACCCAGGATCTTATTCATTCCTCTCATCAAAACCTTTTTTTCCTCTTCTTTCCCATATAGGATCAGTATGGGAATTATGTAATTCAGCACGTGTTGGAGCATGGCCGCGCGGAGGACAAGAGCAAGATTGTATCTGAAATCCGTGGAAATGTTTTGGGGCTCAGCCAGCATAAGTTTGCCAGGTGCGCACAAAGCATTTACGCATGCAAGATAAACTGCCACATAGGGATTAGAGACCTGCACTCCCGCGGGAGTACCGCGGGACCCAACGGAACAGGGTGTGGCACGGGACAACTCTTGATGGACGAGTGCGGGTGCGGGCGGGAAGAGACTCGCGTGTGTGTGCGGGATGCGGGAGAATAAAATGATTTGCGGGACTCCCGCAAAATAGAAATTATCTAAACATAAAGTGTCTAAAACATAAATTGTTATTTATCTGTTGCACAAAAGCAAAAAGAACAACTAATATTAAAATGATTCACATGCACAAGCTAGGCATAGTTTCTATTTATAACCCGTGTTTAAAGGGTTGCGCAGTGTAGCCAATCACAGACATAGCTGTTGATTTCTGGAATGCAATGGCCAATCAGAGGTGATTAAGTTAGAATCTACTCACCGCAGTGCTGAAATTGCGTGCTCACTAATCATATTTTAACACACGAAGTGTAGACATTGTGAAAGATTCATCGTTTCAGCTTTATGAGATCGCGATTAACTGAGATGTTAGCTTTTAGTGATAATAAAGGAAGCGCTGCTTGCATTCTGCCATGTGCCAAACCATGCACGCAGCAGCGCTTTAAAGTGCTGGAAACATGTGTGAAATGCTTGAAAGTAGGGATACTCCGATCAGGATTTTTGCAGCCGATACGGAGTACCGATTTCTTGTCAGGGTGATCGGCCGATTCTGATGCTTCAAGCTTTATATAACATATGTAATAATGTTATATAAATAATCACAAAAATTATTCCTTATACAGTGAACATTTTAATATGCCTTTAAAATGGGGTTTATGCATAACATTATGTATATCAGGATACTTATGTTACAGAACCATTTTATGTAAATTTCTTTGATGTACTGAAAAAAATATAGATCACTTTTATGCGGGCTGGAGCGGGACAAAACATGAATGTCGCGGGCGGGAGCGGGACCAGATAAGATATATTTCTGCGGGAGCGGGCGGGCGCGGGACAGAATCTTGCGGGAACGGGCGGGAGCGGGACTGAAAAATCCGTCCCGCGCAGGTCTCTAATAGGGATACTCCGATCAGGATTTTTGCAGCCGATACGGAGTACCGATTTCTTGTCAGGGTGATCGGCCGATTCTGATGCTTCAAGCTTTATATAACATATGTAATAATGTTATATAAATAATCACAAAAATTATTCCTTATACAGTGAACATTTTAATATGCCTTTAAAATGGGGTTTATGCATAACATTATGTATATCAGGATACTTAATATAAGACAAAAATAAATACAAACAAAATGGAGCAGTCTGATGCAACCCACAAGGTTTATTTAAACATTATCCAATAGTAAACTGTGGAGGACAAAATAAACATTTAATCTCCTAAAATTGAGAAGTCTGATGTAACTTAAACATTGTCCAATACAAGTCTGAGCAGGACAAAATTAATAATAATAATTTTAAAAAATTTAACTCCTAAAAGAACTAATTGGAGTAGTTTGATGCATCTCATTAGGTTTAATTTAACATTGTCCAATGTTAGAGAGAGGACAAAATAAATAGAAACATTTAAACTAAACGAGGTGCGGTGTTACGCAGCAAACATATTTAGCTTTTCCTATATCCACGGGTCGGGTAATAAAAAATGCATTCCGATTATTTGCTGGGGTCGCGGGTGGATAAAATAAATCATAAATGATGCAAATATTAACTACATTTTTTAAAATACATTTTTTTTATCAGGCAGACGATTTCATTTGTGTGTGTGTTTGCCTGATCGGGAAGTTGCAGTGACAGAAATGGTGACATTCCAGATAAAGTTTGAAAGACGTAAAGCCTATGTTAGGGCTAGGGCTGTCAAAATGGCTGAAAAACTAAATTCAAATTTTGTACTTAAATATTATCACAAAACAGTTCGGTGACTATTACATCCAGGGGCGCTGCGGATAATCCGCGGGTCGGGTAATAAAATAATGCATTCTGATTATTTGCGAGTGGGATAAAATAAATCATAAATGATGCAAATATTAACTACATTTTTTAACATTTCTCATTTAAAAACAGGAGATGCAGTGGGATGGGAAAAAAACCTGCCATAAAGTCTCGATATATGTTTTTTTCAAAGTTAAACTTGCATTAATTTTACATGGCTTTCTAAACATGCGGCTCCTTTGTGCGAGACGCGAGTGCAACGGTGATGGATGTCCCTCTAGAAAATCATTTATGTCCCCACGCATCATGTATGTCCTTGCGTGTTGACGTCATCAAATTGCGATTGGTTCGTGAGATCGGCCAAGTGTAGCGAGTACCGATCAAGTCATAAAATGTGATTATCGGCCGATGCCGATCGATCGGAGCATCCCTACCGCCACACAAAGGTGCACAGGAAGAAGTGTCTTATTTAGGGGTCTTTTGTGTGTTTTATTTCCCAGTAACGTGGTGGAAAAGTGCGTGACCCACTCGTTGCGTGCCGAGAGGGCGATGCTGATTGATGAGGTGTGCAGTATGGCAGACGGGCCCCACAGTGCCTTATACACCATGATGAAGGACCAGTACGCCAACTACGTTGTGCAGAAGATGATCGATGTGGCCGAGCCGACACAACGCAAGATTGTAATGCACAAGGTGCGGCTTCTTTTTCGTTATCAGTATGTCTCCTTTTCTTGTTTGTGCCGATGAATTGTGACTGAACGGTGGATGTCGGTTGTTTTGTGTAGATCCGGCCCCATATTGCGACGCTGAGGAAGTACACATACGGAAAGCACATCTTGGCCAAGCTGGAGAAGTACTACATGAAGAACGGCGTTGACCTCGGCCCACTCTGTGCACCCCCTAATGGCATCATGTAAACCCTTCCCATAACTCCTGTAGGATGCCGGTCTGTGTGCACGCGTGTGTGTGAGCGTGTTTGTCCACACCCGATGACGTAGGGAGGTTGGGTGGAATCACCGAAACCTTCCTCTCATCGCTGAATCATCCCCGGGTTGTTGTGACCCCTTTTTTTTCCTCTCCCTTTTAGCATTTCTTCCTGTTTTCACTCTACTACCTAAATGATGGTCCTTTTTTGGTCCTGTATGAAATGAGAGAATATTTTATTTATCCCACGTTCGATCATGTAGGCTTGCGCAAACACACTTTATTGCTTCGCAAAACACCTTTCTAACGCGCATATTCTTTCATAACACACGCACATTATCGCGAACACTTGATTGCTAACACGCAGACATTTAGCATGGGAGACGTTTTTGGTCTTGCTTCTATAAACTATTTAGTGCATACTTGGTGTAGACCTTTGCATATATATAAATATATATATATATATAACTTTGTAGTTTTTCTGGTTTTTGATGTCCAATCTGTATCTATAATCTTCCCCTGTAGTGAATACATACTTCTGATTGTATAATTGTACATTTGTAAACCTTCGCTAATGTAAATGTGGACTCGCTTCTACAGCCCTTTTTTGGTATGAGGAGAAAAAAAACAAAAAACGACAAAATGGAAAAAAGAAAATCTTGTGCATTTCAGTGTAAATTCTCACCTCTTTGGTTGTGGTTTCTGAGTTATGAGTTGTTATATATTGTAAATTGTAATATCAGATTTTTTGTTGGTTTTGAAGCCCTTTGAATTATTACTGCATAGATGTACAAAGAACAGAGAAAAGTGCGCACTCTGCTTTTAGCCATTCACCAGCCACCTCTTTTTCACATCCACTCATCCCTTTCTTTTTTTTAAGATCTTTTATAGTCCCTCCCTCGCTCTGGGGCAGGTAGCAGCAAGTGCGTTTGTGTGTATGTGTTTGACGCGTTCGACTGCCCCGGGTCAGAGTCGGAGGTGTGTACAGATTTGCCATTCTTTTGTCTACTTGTAAGTGATTGTAACATACTGGCCATTGGTTTTTGATTTGGAACACTCTCCGGTGTATATTTAAACAGCTTTGTGTATATTTCCTATGATTCTCTTTATGCAGGCACACTTGTAACCATAATGTGTATAGGTAACAGATGCTGTGTGTGCTTTCTGCCTGGGCAACTATTTTTTGTAACTCCAGTTGTAGATTGTCTCTAAACAATGTGTGATCTTTATTTTGAAACAAAACAATGAAAAAAATTCAAAATTTCAGAACGGTCTTTGACTCTTCCTTTTCATGTGCTGCTTTTAAGACTTCAGCACAGTGATAATTATCTATTCTGTCATACTTTTCAGGAATCAGTTGGAAAAACTACTCGTTCAAGATTAAGTCGCTTTAGCTCATCATTAAAGAAATGTATGATAATAATGAAACATTAATGGCATTTTCCAAAGGATATTTTGATGTTGAAATTTTCCTGTAGCAATAATTTGATGAAGTTTCTTAACGACATGGCCTGAGGATACTGTCTTGATGGAAGTAGCAGATGTGCTTAGATGAAGGATTCTGTTGATTTTGAAATGTAAAACTTGCATAACATGTAATTGCAAAATACATACCTTGAATGAACCACAAATCTCTTCAGATAAAAACGTCTGCCAGATGTGCAGGTGTAAATCTTGCATTTTTCAAAGGTGACTTAAGGCCTGTTCACACTAAGGACTGTGGCTTTTCAAGTTTTAATAATTGTTCTAATTATATGAGAATATAAATGTCCACACCACAGTAAGAACAATAACGATACATTAGAGTGATATCATTGGAATCACTTACAGTCACAGAAGAATTTTTTTGTAGCTGATGAACAAAAATGTTACAAGCCCATCAGAGTCTACCTGACTTTAAAGACCTTGAGCATTTAAAGCAGAAGACGTCATAACTGCAGTGCACTTATCGTTGTAAATGGGCCTTAACACAAGCCGTATTAAATACATTTGATAGGAATAGATCTTAACAAGAATAATCATAAAAGTACAATGAATATTAACCCTGTAAAGCCTGATGTGTGAATTGAAAGGTTTTTTTTAAATGGAAAAGTCTAGTAAACCTTGAGCCAAAATATAAAAAAGAAAATCTAAAAAAAATTTGATGTGTTTTATGTTTTGTATCATATCATATTTGGATCATTGGGCTTTTATGGCCCATATAGCATGATAGTAAGAATATGGAGCTCATGCTCGAGGAGGAAAAACACAAAAAAGCAAGATGAAATTCTGTAAATCAATGCAATTTTTATAACAGTATAACAGACAATTTACATAAAATGCATATCAGTTGTCACTCTGTATCTCCTAATAATGTCTTATCAGGATTATTTTAAATGCTTAGTTTTATTACTAAAAGTATAGTTTAATTATTAGGGCAAAACAATGCAATATTAATGATGACTGTCAGAGATTTACAAATGAACATTCCTCAAAAGCCTGATGTATCATATTTGATACATTTTTATACATTAGTTTTATTGACACAAGATTTTTTCTAAAAAATCTATTTTCTAAAAAAAAATTAGGCCAGTCTATGGATAAAGTAAACCTAAGCTGCTTCAGTCCAGTAAATGTTTGTCTTGAAAGATTACTAACGATATAGAAGTAATGTTTATTTAAAAAAATCAGCAAGATTGTGTAGATTGAGTTTTTCAGGGAATATGATACAGTAGGCTTTATAGGGATAGACAGTTTTTGTCAGATTTTTTGTAAGTCCTTAATGATTTCTCAAGTACCAAGGCATTCACAGTCCATTTATTAATAACAAATCATACACTAGTCTCTAGATAGCTTAAAAATGTCTTTATTTGCAATACATAAGGCAAGTGTGTGCATTTCTAAATGTATGACAGAGTTTTAAGCTGTTCATATGCTATCCAATATCAACAGCTAAATGATATCTTATAGTGTGCCTAATAACTGAGCTCAGTGCATCAGACTTTCCTAAACACAGATATGCCGAATAATGTAGTCGTCTGAAGGTATCTCACCCATACTCATACAATCAAATGTCAGACAACCAAAAAACTGCCACTTTCATTCTGGTACTTGTTGCTTATGCACCAAACACTGTTAGCAGACCTTAATTTTATGTACATATTGAAACACCACCCAAAAAACATTATAAAAGGACATTAAAGGTGACATTATATTCAGTCAAAACAGTAGCATGAAATTATGTAAGCGGTATTATCAAAAACATATGTCCACTGGCACTACTACAGACAAAATGTTGAGGGTCTCGGGAAGCTCTGATGGAAATCGCGATAGGGGAGGAGAAGGGAGAGGGAGGGAAGACGTCGATGCTTGACTGGGCTGCAGGGGGCATCCTCAACCGCACGAAGAAAATCCACCCCAATGCCCGTCCTCCTCTCACACACACGCCATAGCGTAGAGAAGAGAAAGAGAGAGAGTAGTTCTAGTCTTCCCTGCTTCCATATCCATCAGGTCTCAGCCACTCGAGTCAGATCAGAGGGGAGGAAATCACACAAGCTGCTCCTCCTCGGTCTTCGCGTGGTTTTGCGGGGATTTGACCGTGCCGACGCGAGACGGATGTGCCGACGAAAGCGCCTGCCCTGAAGTTGGATACCGAAAACTGAGCGAAAGGTTTACTCTAGTCCCTTGAAGAGGAGCGCGGAGACGAGAGCGCGAGCCCAGTGTTTTGCTGTGTTCGGAGCACCATGAAGCTCCCGTGCTGGATGGCGCTGGCGCTGCTGCTGCTGCTGGCGCAGACTGCCCTGGTGAGAATGACACTCTATTGTGATCTATTGTTACGAGAGGGCGATTTACTGCCGGTCACACGCGCTCACAACATGCCCAACGTTCACATTCGGGATTATGTTCGTGTGTGCTTGCGGTAATCTTTATGAGAGAGTGTGAATTGTAAGGTCATTAATTAGGCGACGGTAGCCGTGTGCTGCTTGCTCGGTTGTAAATCTTGGACGCGACCCACATTCTCTCGGCTGACCGCAGACAGCGCGTCTCTGGCGGCCTGGGGAGCGCTGCGTGCGAGTGGGCTGGAGAAAGCTCTGAGCTGGGACCTACTATCAGCCAGCCACAGCGGTGCGGATTTCTCCTGGGCACCTTTGCCTTGTTTAGCCATTTTGGGCTGGATGCGGGTAGGTGGGTGGGTGTGTGTTGTGGGTCAGGGTCGCTTGTCTGATTACACTGGCGTGAAGAATCTTGGTGTCTGGATAAACTATAATTAACGCGCCGCATCTAATTAGGGTTTAATTGCAAGCCCTTTGTCCCTCATGTTTGCCTGTCGGTGGTCCCTCCACACGCACCGTTCTCTTTGTGGTCAGGAGTGGTCGGTGGGCTTCAGACATGGTCGCTATAATGGGTTGTAGGCGGTGTTGGCTGTCGCCGTTCGGCGGGTGATTTTGGCCGGAGATGGCCGGAGGTGGGGTGAGCGGGGTGTGGAGGGGCGGCAGGCTGCGGGGGGATGACGTCATTGGCCTTCGCGGCGCGCGAGAGCGGAACACAGATTCAGAAGGGAATCGAATTCATTCACGTTTGTGCGCGCGAGGAAATGCATTATGATGAAATCCTTTAAGAAAATTAGAACAGAGCTCTCAGTTCAGTATTTACTACGGATGCTATGATTTTTTGTTACTGAGCACTTGTGTTGAGTCCAAAGCCCTTCTTTTAAACAACTGACTGGCAATGATAAAATACTGGTGGTCGCAAACACTACAGAATGCAACAGTGCCCGTCCACTTTTTTAGTGGCTTGATTAAAGAAGTATTTTTCCTATAGGGATATTTTAAAAAGCTCTGTTTAAGCCATTAACTAAACCAACCAGCTACAAGGTGAATTACAACATTACAAACTTTGATATGAGGCAAGAAGTAGTGACAAATACTGTACTGACTGGCTTTAATAATCAAATTAGAAATACAGACTTTTGATTTAAAGTTTTTGACTTTATATACATTAGGAGAATGTTGCACTCTATTGAGGTAGCTGAGGAGTAGATGTTTTCTTATAGTCGACCATAATTGTTAAATGGTTGCCTGAAATAAACTTTAGTTTTTTTGCCCACGGTAGTTTATGAATGCTCAGTTTTACAGGCATTTTTATTTTTCCAATCTAGATATAAAAGATAACTCACCATATATGTAAACAAACATGCAAAGACTTTTAAATGGGCTAAAATGACATTCTTTGCCCTCATGACCTTGAAACTTCGACCTCATTTGGTCCACTTCAGTTTAAGTGTAACTGACTTTACTTTTTTTTTCTTTTTTTTTGGAAAACCAGGTTATACAGAGACCTTAAGTTAGCAACAAACAAGTGAACCGGCATTGTTTTCGTTCACTTTAAGAGAATCACAATGACTACGTTTACATGGACCTCAGTAATCGAATTATTTACCTATTCTAAATAAGCCAATATTATGATTATGGTGTTTATATGAGTTGCTTTTAGAATATTGCTTTCATGTTCGCGTTTTACATGTTATAGTACATAGTTTGATTAATGGCACACGTCATTACGTCCCCACGTGATGCCATCCGACGTCCCCTCCGTAATTTCATGTATAAACATAGTTTGTCTTCGTGATGATGCCATGTATCGTTTTGGGTGTTTCATTTTTAATTTTATGAAAGCTTCAAGTGCAGTTAATTATTTGTACATGCATACAGACGATGGCGGTGTTGAAGCTCTTTTATTTGCCGTCAAACGGTTGAGCACTGCCGTGTGTGTATCCTGTTGCAAAATGCGGCGAAAAGTCCTACACGACGGTAATAATGTGATTAAGGTGTTTATATGTCTGTAATGCGACTAAAATAGGAATAACGTACTCCACGTGTCTTCATTCGATTTCTGTTTACTTCGAATATGACTTTAGTCGGATTAAGGTAATCAAAAATCTGTTTACATGGTAGATTTTTAATCTGAGTATTGTTTAATCGTGTTAAAATCGGATTATTTTTGTCCATGTAAACGTACTCAGTGTAGATTTGAAGCAAAATTTACTCCGAGCACCTCCTGAAATGGTCGTTTTACGCATTTAACGTACATAAAATTTGTGGAAACTGCATTAAGGCCAGTGAAGATCCGGACAAACAGCAGAATTAGACATTAGGCACACTAACAGCTTTTGTCTATTCATGAAGATAAAATTAAATGTGATTCTTCAAGTGTGTCTTTGCGTCTAAGCAACCGCTTTTCTTGTCAAGTGTCAAACTGAGATGTCATACAAGTCGCAGTGGGCTGGCTGATGAGTGAGTTTACACGCTACTGTGCAAAAATACCCAAATTTAGCTGGTGGCATGTGTTTATTTCATACCCATCTTGCCCACTCAAAATGAATCAACACACTTGTAGTATAGTGCATGATTGGTCGAGTTGTTGTGGCCACTTCAAATGGAAGTCTCGTGTGGATCAGGTCAGTGGTGTCATATCCTTTCAGGCTTTGTGCACCAGAGATGGAGTTTAATTTAGATCTAGGAATTGAGCTAATGGACCAGATCCGCTCCTGAGAGTTGTGTGTATGTGTGTGTTTTAAAGGATCATGTTGGACTCCTGGGTTCAGCACTGAATCAGTGTTTTGTGCTGTAGATGACAAAGACAACCATAGAGAGGGAGGGAGATGAGGAGGAGGGAATGAGGGAGAGAATGAGAGAAAATGAGTGGAGAGGAATGTGTGAAGCAATTTGACACAGGAAGTTTCTGCTGCTGACTTTCTCACTTAGCTGTATAAAGGTCTCGCTTACAGACTCACAAGAGCTAGACAGTGTTTTAAAGTTTTGATTGGGACATGCCTCGCTCAAAGTCTGTGTGGCCTGTGAGGAGGATTAGCATTGCTTGGGAGAATAAACCAATATGGGATTGGAGCCAAAGTGTTTGGTTTATGCAACATAGTGAAAATGAAAATTTTGTCATCATTTAATCACCCTCGTGTCGTTCCAAACATGTATGATTTTCTGCTGCGGAACAGAAAGGAAGATGTTTGGGAGAATGCAAGTCAAAAGAGTCCAAAACAACATTAGACCCCACTGACTTTCATTGTATGGACAAAAAATACAGAGACATTTTTCAAAATATCTCCTTTTGTGATCCATAGAAGGAAGTCATGCAAATTAAGAACAGTTTAAATTTTTTTTATTATTATTTGTGACAGTTTTAAAATTGTCACAAATGAGACAATCATTGGCATACAGTAAAGGCAGCATTTCAGTAGTTGGTTTCCAGTTGCTGAATAATCTGAGTGCCAGTGCATACGGCTGCGTCTCTCGGCAGGTGGGTGTTAACAGCCCCGGCGACCCAGAACCCTGCTGAGATAATGACCCTACAGTCTGAAAGTCAACTTCCGTCCCGTTTGAAATGATCAGAGGTGTTCGTTGGGGCGGGCCTCTGACCTTCAACATAATGGAGGGATTTCAAAAACAGTCGGTAGTTGTGACGCACCTGACTAAAATCCAGTTGCACAACAGGGATCGTTTGGTTTTGGAAGAATTCCATGAGAAATGTTTGACTTCATTTTGAAATCTATTCACACTTTTGGTTTCTTGAAATCTGATCACAGTATGACACACAGATCTTCAGGAATTGTAAAACAAGATTTTTTTGTTTCTCTCAAGAGACAAATGTGATCCTCACTTAATCTCAGTAGTAAACGTTAACATAAACATTAAATTTCAGATGGTACTAAAGCAATAATTTGTCTAAAGCAATTAAATGTCACTTAAACACTTTAGTCTGTTTATTTCTACATTTCTCCACTACAGGTATCTAGGTCTGTTAGTCTAATAATGTGGTTGTTGCTCAGTACTGTCAAGCATGTAAACATGTTAATCAGACTACAGTTTGTTCACCGACTCAGAAATCCCAAACCCCAATGTAGCTTGATTACAATTTGTCATGTAAATGTAGTTTGCGACAATTTAAAAAAAAAAATGTCAGGTGTCATTCTCACAGAACTCGTTTTTCAGTTGCATTCTGCTTTTATCATGCCACATAAACATACATGCACTAGGCGGACGTGTTTGACTGTGGTGATCGTGTCTCATGTCTTGACACGCATGACACAGTGTTTTAAAAATGCGCCACTCAAGCTCAAAGTAGTTTGACTTTTAATGAACGCGTCTCTAGATCTCGTTTTTTCCTCAATCCACTGCCCTACATTTCCCCGTTTTAAATGCAAAAACGTAATCTATGTGAACAGCCTCATATGTTGCTTTTTTTCCTACATAAAAAGCATCTAATAAAGCTTGTCAGTTCTGTATAACAAGTTCTGCATATAAATTTGAATGTTGAATTTGTTCCTATTTTGGCAAAGGATGTTCTCAGACACTTCTATTTAAAGCCAGTCCAAATGTTTAACATCTGACCACTCTAAATTTCTCTAAGCAAATCTCAGTCCTAGCCACACTCTGGCAACAAACACTGTGGTAATTCCATGTTGACATAATAAGCGCATTTCCCAAGGCTTCCAACTGACACTTAGTCTCACTAAAGAAAAGAAAACATTATCGGATCCACCAAATGGCACTGTGTTCTGGTGTGAAAGCGTTTAATTTAGAGGTGTCAGCCGAGGAGGTTCACCTTATCAGCCCACCTGCTTCACATAAACAAAATGAGCCACATCACGCTCACCTCCCTTTGACCTCCTCACATCCATCAGCCGCCTCCTGCCCGATAACCTGAAGATGATGGATGCGGGTAGGTGAAATCTGGGTCAAATCATTGCCAATGCGAGAGTGTCGTTCATTCATTCAGTTGGAAAAAAAACACTTGTGGATTCATCTGAAGGAATGTAATTGAGGTTTTTGTGACGTGTTGATTACCACAAATAATAATTTTGTCTTGTCTTTTGCTTTCTTTGAAAAAAAGCAGAAATCTGTTGCAGTGAGGTGCTCTCAAAGGAAGTGAATAGCGCTGATCCGTACGTTGAAAAAACAGGAAAGCCACAAGGCGTAAACAACCTGACTGTTAACATCATTTTAGTGTGGAAAAAATTGCTTCCTAACCTCTTCTGTGTAAAATTATATTCGGTTTTACTGGATATAAAACCTAAAAGCTTAAAATGACTTACAGCTCAACAAACTTTTCAGCTTTACAGTTCGAATAATACATAAGTTTTACAGATGTAAAACTATAAGCTTCACATTTCTGCTCTTAAATCCTCCAAAAATGAGCCCCATTTACTTTCCTTGAAAATGCATCACTATAACCTTGATTCCTGCTTTTTAAGCTTATTTGGTTTTAAAATCAGTTTTGCTATAT
>NW_015645538.1:742995-773242 GCF_001515625.1 Sinocyclocheilus rhinocerous
ATATATATATATATATATTATATATATATATATATATACATACATGAAATAGTAACATGCATACAGAAAAAAAACACCAACTACATACAATTGCCTAAACCTTATTTATATATATATATATATATATACAGTGTATATATACACACACACTCTATATACGAGGATAGAAATGTGTATAATGACATGGGTATTGCAAGGTAAACATTACACCTATGGATATTCCCCATAAACCACATAAAGAGTGTAAAGATTTCAGATTTTTTAAAAAGAAAAATAGGGATGAGTCAAAATTATTTATTGTGGTATTCAACATTATGCTGGCAATGATTGGATATCATTCTGTTGTTCACCCATATCGAACCTGGAATCTTCCTTTCACACCTTGACCTGTGAGGCAGTAGGAAGAACATGCTGTCATTGAATATTACAAGCTATGATGCTGTACTGTAGAAACCCATTTTAGGACCAGAGCTCGTATAGCCACGCAAAGAGAAAAGAGAGAGGGATGAATTGCTGAGAGCGGTGGAAACAGAAAGCGGGAGGGAGAAAGGTGGGGACTATCAGGGCTTGTTGCTCTTTCCCAGGAGACTGTGTTCCTCTACCTGTTCTCCACAGTGTCACCATGACAACGGCAGAGCACATCTCCGTCACTGCCATATCTCTGGTCTCTCCCTTCTCATTCTGTCATTCACTCTTTTCTCTTTCCCTGCTTGCTCTTTTTCATTCTGTCTCTCTCTCTCGGTCTCCCTCACTAATTAAGATGCGGCTCCGGCAGTCTGGTGGGGGAGGGGAAATCACTCCATACCTGAGAGAGAGAGAGAGAGACTGGCTAGGAGGAAAGGGACACATAAACTATATTTTACAGTCGGATGTGTGGGCATTGGTGCGTTTATAACGGACTGGAGTGTAATGTTTTTTTATGGGTGTGGCTTTAGATGTGTAAATGGCAGTTGCGATCGGTATCTCAGAAAAAGCCACAGCATGATTGAATGTCTTTCCCGCTCAAAAATGACGAGTGCTTTTCTGTCCCAAATTTCTGTGTGCTTGCGTGCGCCATGCTATAATAAGAGCCTAAATTAGAGAGCATTGGTAGGAGGCGTTCCAAAACCACAAGGAGTTTTAAGATCCCTTACCAAGCCGCTCTATAAATATGAATACAGCTATTGTAGCCAAACAGGACAGCCCTTGCCCGGAGAAAATGTGTTTATGCGCATGTGTCCTTCCTTTTCCTCCTCCCCCTCCTTCCCTGTCTGTTTGTTTGTTCTGCAGATGTTCTCATGGCCTCTTGCTTGGGGAAGGGGTTGGGGTAGTGACTCGTTTCCGTGGAGATCCACGAGGATAATTGGGTTAACGAGAGAATGGGGGCATGGCCGTGTGCTCCGGGGACTTCTGGAATGTCGTTAACTTTCCAGTAGCAGGGTGGGGCGAGGTGAGCGCCAGACGAGCGTCTATAGAATGTTAAAAACAGCCCTGGAGTTAATTGGGAATGAGGAATATTTAGATAACGCTGGCGAAGCGTGTCAGATGCGATGTGCAGGCCATTAATCAACAAGATTTGCGTTTATTATGAAGACAAATGATGAACCGCGTTAAAGCAAGTGCTTTCATTCATTTGAGAGCACGCATTCATGCGTTTAATGAGATGGCTTTGTGAAAAAATATAGCATTTGTTTACATACACGTTTACATTTAGGCAGTTAGCAGATGCTTTTAATCCAAGCGGCTTACGGATGAGGAACATCGCAAGCGTTTTACCATTCAACTGACAACATTATCTGTAGCTGCACACAAAATTTGTGAGACATCACTCCAGAAAGTGTTATCACAGTGAAAATGACGTCAGTTAATAAATGAGTCCAGTGAAGGCATGACCTCATCTGTTCAATCTTAATTAACCGACAAAAGCTTCAAGTGCTTTTTGGAAGAAAAAAAAAAACAGTGTAGAGCACAGGATTTGTGTCGCGTCCAGACCACAAAACTGATGAGAGCGGCTCGGTTGGAAAGGCAGTGACGGGATTTAAAACTTTCTGAAAGCGTGTGCAGCTTATGTTTGCATCTCTGTGAGTTACCGTGAAAAAAAATGCAAAGCTTACACAAGACAAATGAGTCCTGAAAATTTAAGAGAGTCGGTTCAGAATGCTTTTATGACATTCGTTTAAAACCAAAACATGATACCGATCACATGTTGAGACAGTACAATTGGGGGGGGGAATGCAGTTTTTATTCAGTAAGGATGGAATAAATTGATCAAAAGTGACAGTAAAGACATTTATAATGTTACAAATGTTTTCTATTTCAAATAAATGCTGATATTGCTGACATTGATAATGTTGTTGAGCACCAAATCAGCATATTAGAATGATTTCTGAAGACTGGAGTAATGACTGCTGAAAATTCAGCTTTGCCATCACAGGAATAAATTACATTTAAATATATTCTAACAGAAAACAGTTGTTTTGAAATGTAATAACTATATTTTTTTATCAAATAAATGCTTGGTGAGCATAAGAGACGTTCAAAAATTTTTACTGGCCAACTTTTAAATGGTAGTGCATGTGTGAACTAAACCATATTTAGCTTCAAAACGGGACTGATAACTGTATTCAGCTGCTGTGTGAACCTAACCTATATGCATGTGGTTTTTCTGAAGGGATTTCCTGGCGAGAGGGACTTTACATTATTTAGTAGTCAGTCCCCATGGTTCTGACTCAGTGGTAGAGCATTGCGTTAGCAGCGCAAAAGGTCGTGGGTTCGATTCCCAGGGAACACACATACTGGTAAAAAATGTATAGCCTGAATGCACTGTAAGTCGCTTTGGATAAAAGCGTCTGCTAAATGCTTAAATTATTATTAAAACTGTATTAGCGACTCTTGCAATTTAGCTAATTTAAATAGTTCAAAATTCTGCTTTGAAGTATTTATCCATATCATCATAGTCAGTCTGAATGAATGTTTCTTTAGGGGGTTTTAGTTCCAGTGGATTTATGTTAAATAATATGACTCTGCAAGACTCTGCATAGCCGAACTGACGTCAAACATTGAGATAATAGTTTTAAAATATTTATTATTCACACACACTTTATTTTAGGGATTTATTTATACCAAGTAAAAACTCCCAGATAAGAGCCGAAGAAAAAAATGAGCCTGCAGCCATAAGACAAAAATGTGTGTGAAAGCACATGCATAAAGTAAATTGTCTGCGCACATCTTTGAGGATTTAACACTGTGCACCGCTTAATCCATTTGCATTTTCTTTGTTTCTCAGCCTGCATGCGCAAACATGTGCACAAAAGGTCATCCTCACCTTCACTATAACCTCTACTGAAGCTTAATCACTCAACAGTTGCCCGTTTTTGAAGCTCAAAGAGTCGTTTGAGTGACGGAGCTGAAAGCTTTGTGCACATTGATGTGCAAATTAACACACCGTCTTTGCAACTCAATAACCAGAACATCTTCCTACAGTAGGTGCTGTCAAAGACAATAGAATACAAAGGGACTTTGGTGCAGTTGAGAGGCTCGTCGAATCTAAATTCAGGCTTGTTACTCTGATCAAATCTTTACTAGACGATGTATTCCAGCAGCTCAGTGATAAAGATGTTGTACTAAAATGTCAGATTGAAAAACTAAGGACATTATTTAGACTATTATTGTAGCAAAGCATACAATTTTTTTTTTAGTCCTGCCCATTTAGTAGTTATTAGAGTTTCATCCATTTAACATTTTATTTGTAACGTTAAAATCACCAAAACTTTTTTTTTTGGTTATTTGTATGAAACAAGATGGCAAATTCTTTTAAACATATAGCCCTTCAATTTCCATTAGCTGTGACCATGGCCTGCATACAAAGATTATTAATTTCAGTACCAATCTTTAGTCAAAAGATGTGCAATGACTTCTTAATGCATACTGCAGTACAAGATGATGTAATGCACAGCATTATTGCACACTTTATTGAACAACCAGTGTAGGTTGTTTTTGTGATGGGAGAGAGAATGCTATACTTTGTATTTATCCATCAGATTTTGACAAAAACAAGCATAATAATCTGTACCACTGACGTGATTGTGAAGTTGTTTTAAAAAATGTGATAATGTCAGAATGTTGGCTGAAGAGATTCTGCGCTGCTCAGCCAGACTCTGAGTATTTGATAAGAGGGATCTGGCACGCACACACACACACACACACACACACACAGCTGATGAAATGCAGACTTCTGTCAAGTGTGGAGAATGACTAAGAGAGAGACCCTGTAAATAACAGATCTTTCAGTTCTGCACAAGAACTGTGATATTACACAAATGAATGGCGGAGATATAAAAATAAAAATTTTAAACGGTTTTCTTCTTTTTGAAATTAAATTAATATTGTATGCACATCTCCATTATGCGTGTAAAGGAAGATTGACACATGTCTTTTTTTCCCATTGAACACAAAGGATGTAATTTTCATTATTAATTTAAGGTATATTGCTTTGATTTTGCAAGTCACTAATGACAATTCACGCTATTTTCTAAATGTATGTTATTGATAATACTGTGTGCGATTAATCCATGCTTATGCTTATATAATGGAGTTGATGGATTCTGACTCAAACGTGATGTCAAGGCTCACGCTAGCACCTCCCCCATCGTTTGGCCTCCAAATCAAGGGCTTAGGCCAAGATCAGTGCTACGCTGTCATTGCCACAAACACTGAATGATAGTACAGCTGATATTGCCATGACTGTAGCTAAACGAAGGTCCTCTGGCTGTCACAGCCTTACTGTCAGTGGAATAAATGTGTCAGTAAAGTTCATTTATAGAGCACAGTTAAAATGACCAAAGTGCTGACCAGCAATATAACATTAAAAACTTCCAGTGCCACAGCAAAAAAGAAGGAAGCCTATAATTAAAATGAACTGTACAGTTTGATTTTAGGGTTAACTTGTGTTCATATTTGATTGTAGAGGGCTTATTAAAACCACTGAACTGATCCAGCCAGGAATAGTGTTACAGGAACAGAAACAGGAACCATAACATAAAAGTCTAGAGATGGCACAGTGGCAGATGTAGACATTTACATGAAACCTTATGCACAGATCTGATATTTGACACATCCACTTTTTTGTTGACTTGAGTTAAGAGTCGGTAAGATTTTAGTTTTATTGTTCTGCATAACGTCTCTCATGCTTACCAAAGCTGGATTTATTTGATCAAAAAACGGTAAACTTGTGAAATATTTACAATAACTGTTTCATAGTTTATATACATTTTATTTAAAAATGTAATTTAGATGGCAAAGCTGTATTTCCAGCAGCCGTTACTCCAGGCTTCAGAGTCACATGATCCTTCAGATATCATTCAAATATGCTGATTTGCTGCTCAAGAAACCTTTATTATTATCAAAGCTGAAAACAGTTGTGCTGCTTAATATTTTTGTTGAAACTGTGATTTTATGACGTTTTTTTTTCCAGGATTCTTTTATGAATAGACAGTTCAAATTAACAGTTTTCATTTATTACAGAAATCTTGTATAACATAAATATCTTTACTATCACTTTAGAGCAGGGTTCCTCAAATCTTGCCCTGGAGGGCCAATGCGCTGCAGAGTTTAGCTCCAACCCTAATCAAACTCACCTACCTGTGATTTTCTAATGATCCTGAAGACATTGATTAGCATGCTCAGATGTGTTTCATTAGGGTTAGAGCTAAACTCTGCTGGAAAGTGGATCCTGTGGGCCAGATTTGAGGATCCCTGCTTTATAGCAATTTAATGCATCCTTTATAAATACATTATTAAGTTCTATTAAACAAAAAAAGGTAGTGTAGATAATGTCAAAAAAGCCGCATACTGGCAGATTATCTAGTTTATACAGTATATTGTCACATAAATGCTCATGCCGTGTCAGCATCTAATTTATATGAATAAATGGATGTCACAGTCTCTCAGAATATCACCGCTATTTGTGAGTAATTGCAATTACCTAAGGTATGATTATACTTTGACATGTCAGTAATAAGAGCAGCTGTGTTTGGAGAAATGTGACTGTCAAGCTGAGTGCACACAGTGTTTCCCGCGCAGTGATTTTCAGTATAACCCCAGATAAACTTTCCAGCGGGAACAAATGGATGCATGCTAAATTCTCAATGAAGACACGCTGCAAACGTGTTAAATAGCTGCCTGTTATGTCATGCATTTGCAAAAGCAGGTGGAGTGTGAAAGCGAGAGAGGGAGACGGATGGAGAAGACCGGAATCAGCTGCCTCAGTCAATCTATTTTTCTCTCCATTCCTTCCTGCTAATCTCCTCACTTATCATGTTGTGCATGGAAAGTGATATTGATCGATATGAGTTAAGTTAGATACGCGTCCGCTTGGGCAGATGTGCTGGAAAGCAGATTACGCTGCTGCTAGTCCACAAGTGTATGGATGAAAGATTACAGCAGAATCACCTGCTGGAGGTAGAGCAAACTGACACGCAGACCAAGAAGGTTAAACACAGTCACTAAAGAGCTTTGTGGGATGGTACACAGAACGGGATAGTCGACACAACCTAGTCAACCGATTACAGAGAGAGAGAGATGTCACTACAGCAGAGCTCCAGTCTGGGGCTAAAATGGTTGCTTAAATCGGACTTGAAAAAATGGTTTTGGGTGAATCAGGATCATATGAGCAAGTTCCTTTTAATGAATCAGTTAAATTTTTTTGTTCGACTCACTGAACCACTGAGTCATTTTAAGTCAATTCTGATTAAAACTGAAAAGAGACCTATTGTTAAGGTCCGTTCACACTAATAATTATAACTATAACAATAACTATATCAGCATTCTGTTTATAATAACAGCATGCTACAGTTATGACGTCTGCCTCTTGAAAGGCTCAAGATTTTTAAAGCAGGATGGATTCTGACACGCTGTCAGTGTTTTTATTGTTCTTCAGCTGGAAAAAATGTTCTGAAAGTGATTTCAATGATATCGTTCCTCTGTGCCATTATCATTATGGTTGGACTATGCAAATGATTTTTAAAACCATATCTTTATCATTATCATTATAGTTATCATCCTTGGTGAGAACCGGCCATTAGTCTTTTCTCTTTAGTTTTGCGAGGCTTGCTAATTACCGACATATTCACAAAAGTTTTGTTGCAATAAATGGTATTTGAATGTTTTGTTTCAGGGGTCATTTAGTCTGGAGGCCTGTATGTGGAGAGTGAGATAACGTTGAGAAAAACCAGTCCACTGCTTTCATGATCGCATTCGCTGTATATTTGCTCTCCTTTAACTACACACATTCCATACACTCCACTTTTATCTTTTGGTGTGGAAAAGGAAGGAGCGTGTGACGGGAAACTGCATTCCTGCTTTAACCTGATGTTTTTAATGGGCGATAATAACCCTGAGATGAATTCTGGTCAGATGAGTCTCATTCTGAAGCAAATGTGACTTTCATTTATAATGCACATGCACAGACACGCACATCACATGATGGTTGAGTAGAGGTTATTGATGTGGGCTGGCAACCGGATTCTGAAATGGAGCGTGGGACAGATGCCCTGTCATTACTGTGACCTTAAGTAAGACTTGTAACCTCAAGTTACTCGTGCAGGATAGTCCCTGCAATTACTGTACTGTATGTCACTAAATGACATGTAACATAATCTTTGGTGGTGTAACAACTGGATTTGAATGACATCCACTTCTGTTTTTTTTCTCTTTCCACATTGCAAAATCATTGTATGCCATGTATATAAACAACATATACATACCATTTATATTTTGGGGTTGGTAAGAATTTTTTCTTATGCTGACCATTTATATTTTGGGGTTGGTAAGAATTTTTTCTTATGCTCACCAAGGCTGCAAAGTTTATTTGAAATAGAATCTTTTGTCACATTATAAATGTCTTTAGTACTGTCACCGTTAATCAATATAATGCAGGAATGGGCATTTAAAACAAAAAAAAATTGTATTCGAATATTTGGGCTCATATTCGAATATTCGTTTATTTAAATGACGTTTAAGGAGAAAGACGTTATTTTTTAATAATCAAGTTTTTGTCACCATTTCTGAATCAAGCTTGGTTAGGCATTATACACAACGTTCTACAACAAATGTTAGGTTATATCAATAATATGTAAATTCTCAGGTGAACTGGCTCCTCAGTCGACACAGACCTTCCAGAGACGCAAAGATAACGGTGTGCTAAGCAAAGATTTTTTCAGCGCTTTGTGTTTTCAGTTCTTAAACCACTCTCCCTCGAGGAAACTTAAAGGAAGCATATGTCTCAAGATCATTTGGCTATCATAAGCTCTCTTCTCGGGCCACTCGGGGTACAGCTGCGCTTACCTGCAGTGATGGACAGCTGTCTTTCCTCAGTCGACTGGTGTTTGAATTTCATGTGATTTCTCATTGTGGTGGTGATATTATGATATATCACTTTCGCTGATTCATGTAATCAAAAGTAATTCCATTTTGTAAGATCATTTAGTTAGATCATTTTGAGTAATTCCAAACTAAGCGATGCAGACGACGACATTCTGTGGTCAAATACAATCAACTTGTTAATGCACTCCACAGCGCCACCCAGTGCATTTAGTTATAACTGACTTAGTTTGCGTGTTTAGGATTTATAACGGATTCCTGCATTTACGACCAGCAAAGCAACACAGAGAACATTTTGAATAGTATTTTTATTTTTTGCGAATAATAATTACAGAGCGAACATTCGACTATTTGAGTACACCCCTAATATAATGCGTTCTTGCTGAATAAAATTATTTTTTATAAAAAAAAAAAAAAGTTTCAGATCCCAAACTTTTGAATAAGTAGATCCATCTGCTTCACTTCATCTATAAATTCATAGAGGAAGAGGAAATGCCTACCAACCCTGTACACACATGGAATACAATGCAGTGTTTATCTCAGAAATAAAAGATACAAAGCGGTCACTTGGGCGGAACCTTTTATAAAGGCACTAATACGTACTTTTAAAGTACTAATAGGCCTATGTACCATTTAGTGGTAAATTTTTAATATGCACCTTTTAGCTCTTGTACCTAAGGGTACCGCCCCAGTGACAGTTTTGTACCTTTTTTTCTTTTAGAGTATAGGTGTCCACGTGACCGTTTCCATTGCTTACTTGTGTGTTTGAATGTTTACTTTTGAGAACAAAACTCCATCTGTTCATTTTACTCACCTTTAAAGACATGTTGAGCCATTAACTGATTGTAGCAGGACATAAAGTTTAACTTTGTGAAAAACAAAACAAAACCAATATAATATTGTGTCCTAAATGATGATCTCATTACATAAAATGCGCAATCCTACATTGGTAAGTGTGATTCTGTAGTGGCGGTAGATGCTATTAAATACTTGACAGTAGACCAAATTTCCACAGTGTTTCTCATCCACTTCTGTACTCAAGTCAGGTATGCTGTTACTGAGCAACAACTCTCCATAATAGTCCAGAATTGCTCCTATTGCACTTTCAGCGTCTGCTATTCTAGAAAACCTGCAGTCGCTCTTATTCCCTCGGTTCTATGTACCTTCTCCTCCTTTTTATTTGTGCAGCAAAATTGAGATTGTCCCCAAAGATATGGGAAATGAGGATCTCCGGGCACATACAGAAGTACAAACACACACACTGAGAACAGTAGAGGATTCTGGGAATGGGGGAGGACTGTTCATAATCACAAAGACTGGCACACACACTCGCCCTTACATGCACACCCACATACTCACAAAGGCAAGCCATTCCCTAGCCCCTGGCTGCATTTTTTAGCTCCTTTGAAAAGTTTCTTAGAAACACAAGAGAAGTTATGATCCACAGGAAGCCCCATCTGCTTGCGAGGAGAAAGAGTTCATTCACCCAGACACACACGGACACACAAATACACGCACAATACCGTCCTTTAAACTTCACAAGCACTGCATACTCGAATCACTTGATCTGCACTTTTGAGTTTATTACAAGTCTGTGACAGCGGTCATGTTACGCACATGCTGTTGCGAGTTAACCCTGTTTTACCCTGTTATCCCAGACAGCAGTGATTCCGGGTGTTTTAGGCTGGCTGTCCTGTGGGAAGAGCGGTCATGACTCGGATAATATACCATGAAAGTGTTTCCATGGCAACTTCTCAGCAGAAAGCTTTCCAGACACTTTCCCCACATAACACTTGGAAAACCCAAGCCAAAACTGCCTTAACTGCTCATCCAATCTAGCAAATCGTTTATTACGAAGTTGAGATTTCTCTTCTAAGACAGAAGCCACTGTTTTATGTTTGAGTAAAAAAAATGACTCTTACAAGGAGCATGAATTAAAATTTGTATGCATTTGTTTACTTTAATACACATTTTTATTGTGAACAATCATTTTTACATTTTAAATTTTCTTGTTTAAATTTATTCTTTCTCTGTCTTTCAAATTTCTATAAAAATATAAATAAAAATATTTTTAACAATAGTTATTAACTTAAATTTAAAAAGTGTTATTCATGTTTTTGTATACATTTATGTAATTGAATTAGAAGTTTTTTTTTTAAAAATTCCTTTTTTTCAACCCCTCCCCTCCAAACACCTGTCACTTTTAACAACCCAGTTATTTCCAGATCGATTAAATATAGCTCCACCCTACAATTGTTTCTCTTTTAATATCCTTTTTTAATTTAAAATATGTCACATTAATGAAGTAAAGAGGGTTGCTGATTTCAAATTTAGTAATTTAGTTTTGTAAAATGTATAATAATTTGGTTATGTGCCAGGCTTTGTTGATTAAACCAGGGATAGTTTTTGTCACCGCATCATAAATGCTTAATACTTGTATGCTTTGGAGGAGCTCTTATACTGACACACACAGCGTTTTACCTATATGGGCATCCGACATGGTCCTAATCCCGTGGGATTATGAGATCACTTGCTAGTTGGATTAAGGATTGTCCTACAGAAACAGCTGTCCACTTCATACACATATATAACATGCATTTCAAGAGACAAAGTTTAAACTTGAGGGTCAGCTGTTTTATAGGTGGAGGTGCTGTAATGCATTTGTTTTTTTGGTATTTGTATTTAATTGGCACATGTAGATGTGCATTCAGATATTTGTGTGTGTCTAACTCTGTGGTAATGAGGTCATCACCTAGTGACCAAGTCACCTCTTAACTTTACTTACACAGTGATCTTTCTCTCGCTCTTTCACACGCTCTCTCTATCTCAAGTCATACTCGCAGCTGTTCCTCTGGAAAGAAGCCAGTAAAGAAAAACATCAAATTTGGCAGAGAAAGAGAGGACAATACATGTATGTGTGTATATATATATATAATTACTGCATTCCATTATAAATATATTATAGTTATTCAAAGAAGTATTTTGGAAAAACATTTAAATTTATATTTCATAATTTTTATGCTGCTAAGAGAATTTTGATTTACACGTACCCATTGCCTCACACAAAATAAGCATTATAATGCAAATTCTATAAATCAAAATTAAAAATCATAATTACAATATCAAAGAAAACTCATAGTCATGCAGTCCTACAGTGTATTTTTTTGTCATCATGTGCCGCCAGACAGATGGATGTTATATTTACATTTGACTCTAAAAAGCTTTTTTACCCACACCCCCTCTCTATCTGTACGCGCACACACACACCCACACACACAAACTGTTTGTGAAAGAACCCTTGCTGTGCGAGCCAATTCTACCCCTTAATCATATCGTAGACCAAATTACACCACAAACCAACCCCACCATTACAGGGGAGGATACAGACATCCACAAACACACAATCTATCCCAATATGCATACTGGCTTAGTCTTGCATCTTGAGCACCAGGTTTTGCAGAGACATATGTGATTTGGAAAGGAGGTCCGGTGCATCTGCAGCATGTATTTCTGAGTGTTGTACAGGTTGGAGAGGAAATCACATTAGACCTGATTGCATTTAGTGAATGGCCTGTGGTTAATAGCAGTTCAGATTGAGGCACAGTGGGATCTGATTCCCTAGTGTTCACATGCACTTTGAGCTTAACAAAAGATCAGCACAAATCCATAGCACTATTTAGAGCTGGTTTAGTTGATAAAATGGCTAGAATAGTAACTGGAATTGCTTCAGATTAATAGTATGTGTTTGGCACTAGAGAGGGTGATATAGTCACAATAGTCACAAAAATTTTGCCGGTAATATAACATTATGCATCATGAATATTGTGGTGATTTAAATAGGGCTGGGTATCGAGTTCGATACTTTTTAGGCACTGACCGAATTGCCTCGATACCATCGAGTATCGAAAAACGTCTTTGTCGTTCGGTACCAAATTTCGATACCTAAGGGGTTAATCTCATCAGCATCAGTGAGCCAATAAGCCTGCAGCACTTGCCGTTCAGGAACCGGTATCGAAGTCAAGGTATCGGTATCGTTATCGATATCGAAAAATTTTGAACGATACCCAGCCCTAGATTTAAATGTGCTTTTTATCAGGCTATTATAATACCCTAAAGGTCCTTTCTTGTCTCACAACTATATTTGAATATGAGAGCATTAAGACTGAGATAACGTTTCTGGTATAAACTTGATGCGTTTCAAACTGTTTGTTTGCCTCAAAATGGTAATGGAAATATGTGTTTGTTAATATATTTACATATTTTAATAAAAACAGTTTTTTTTTAAAGAAAGTAATACTTTTATTCAGGAAAGACACTGACCAAAAGTGACAGTAAAGACATTTATAATGTTACAAAAGATTAAGATTTCATATAAATGCTGTTTTTTTTTTTTTCACTTTCTTTTCATCAAAGAATCTTTAGTTTCTACAAAATATTAAGCAGCACAATATTGATAATAATAAATATTTCTTGAGCACCAAATCAACATATTAGAATGATTTCTGACGGATCATGTGATACTGAAGACTGGAGTAATGGCTGCTGAAAATATAGCTTTGCCATCACAGGAATAAATTACATTTTAAAATACAGAAATACAAAACATTGTAATCGTGTTTACAGTATTTTAATCAGTTTCACTTTTTTATTGCATTTTTGATCAGTACTTCTTTCCAAAAACATTAAAGAAAATCTTAGTGATTAATGTTATAGATACATATTATATATAATATGTATTTATTTGTATGTATATATTTAAATTATTGCAGTGTATTGTTAAACGTGCATGTAAATAAAAATTATTAAATATAGTAAAGAGCTGTAAAAAATAGCATGGAAAATAAAATAAAATAAAAAAATAAAATAGTATCATAGTATGTGTGTGTGTATATATATATATATATATATATATATATAAGTGATAAGTGAATCACACATGCTTACAATGCAAAACATAAAGGCACATAAATATAGGCTATATTATGTGCATAATATGTAATTAGACCAGATACAGAACTGGGCACAGTTATAATAGTGTGTCTGTTTGTGTATGATGCTCTTAAGCTTAAGTGCATGCTGATTACTAACAGCATTTTGGGGCCAGTCTGTGTGTTTATGGGGGATTACTGGGAGGGCATGGGATCGGTTTATGGGTCTGAGTATTTATGGGGTGTTGCTGGGATGGAGACTAACCAATCATGAGAGCGGGGGGGGGGAAGGAAAGCAACCACAAGAGTAAAGAATGATTCAGAAGAGGGGGTAGTGCTTTTACACCAATGGTTTGGTGTTACGTAATGTTGTTTTTGAAAGCGTCACTCTAAGCATGTTGGCTGCTGACTAGTGACTATACTTACATTCAATATTTTTAAAGGACATTTGTTGCCAGAAAGAGCCTCTAAACTTTTATGTTTGATGGGAACTGCTAATTTGTTTAGAATTTATTTTACTAGGGTTTTTGTGCATTTGATGACCACAGTTTTCTCACGTTGGGTCTGAGGACAGTCGAGAACTCTTTTTCTGCTGAATTTTCATCCCTATTTAAGAAATTGGGTTAAAGGCAAGTGTTGCCCCTAGCAACAGGCCTCTCGATGAAACAGCTCCCCACGCTAGACCCCTTCGCACTTACACATGAACACACACACAGTTAATCTGATATTGGTTTTGAAACAATGTACTGCTAAATCATTCCACTTCTGGTAGATTTGCACAAATGTTTCTGACTTCTTTTTCTCTTTTTTTAAAGGCACAGCGTCGCAGATCTCGACCAAGCGATGATGAGAGTTCTGGAGATGGATTTTACGACGATGAGGACTTATTCTCTGGATCCGGCTCTGGCTGTGAGTTTGATTTGTGATGTGTTTGTGTATGTGTCACTTTAGCATGTCTGTGACGTGTGAGTGTGAATCACTCATTACGAGGTCACAGCTGCCTTGTTTAAAAGTCCAGCCCGGGCTTCCAATCCCCTCACCAGCTGGTATAATTCTCACAACTCGACGCCTTATCCCCCTCTTCATCTCTTGCTCTGTCTCACTTTGCTCTCTCTCTCTCTCTCTCTCTCTCTCAGCCCCTCTGTCTCACATTCCTCCCACAACTTCATACATTTATTTTAGCCTCTGCTAACCGATACCCACAGACTGACCGTAAAAAAACGCCCTTCTTTTCTTGTAAATAAAGAGCACTTCTTCATATATTTGCATGTGTGTGTGTCTTTGTGAGTGATCATCTGATCCTCAGTAATCAGATTACTGTAAATAAGATCACTTAATCAGCAGGAATCTGGGTGTGGACTGCCAATATTCGCTAGTGCTTGGGTGTTTCTTTAGAGCACTTTTGGCCCTGTGGTCGTTTAGAAAATAAACTCTCTTCAAACACGCTTTTCACACATTATTTAATTTGACCACTAACGTTATTGTACAGGGGACATAAATATCTCACAAGAGACTTCTGTGATTTTGTTGAAATTCATTTTGCATGTGTGTGTGTCTTTGTGAGTGATCATCTGATCCTCAGTAATCAGATTACTGTAAATAAGATCACTTAATCAGCAGGAATCTGGGTGTGGACGGCCAATATCCGCTAGTGCTTGGGTGTTTCTTTAGAGCACTTTTGGCCCTGTGGTCGTTTAGAAAATAAACTCTCTTCAAACACGCTTTTCACACATTATTTAATTTGACCACTAACGTTATTGTACAGGGGACATAAATATCTCACAAGAGACTTCTGTGATTTTGTTGAAATTCATTTTGTTGAATTTCCACCACAATGTCATTTCCATCACGTCTCAAGTGATGTATTGTGTTTAATACAAATCTGAGGTGGACATGACATTTTAAATGGACTAAAATGGAATAAACAGCTCATTTTCATACATTTAATAGTCTTTTTGCATAGTTTTTGCAATTGATTGAAAAATCAACAATATAGATAATGTAAAACAAAATGTAAAAAGGGTAACATTGACCTTTTTTTCCATTACACTAACAACTCGTGGTAAAAATGACATCACAACTTGTAATAATTCTGTATGTGTAAAAATTAATTATATAAATGAAACATCTTCACTAAACATTGAAGTAGTTTCTGATCATTTTAGTACGTTTAGATTATCATAGTTTTTAAAATATATTTATTGTTATGATGGCCTTTCATAATTTTTAAGCATCAAGGTCAAGGATAAACAATAAAATCTATTCCTAAAGCATTTGAAACATAAAACAGCAAAAAATAAAGGTGAAGTTTCTAAGACAATATTAATGTGGCCTTCATTTCATAAAAAGAAGAAAAATCTGTTATCTGTTGAAATCGGTTAGTTTTAATAAAAATCAACCCTTGGGACATAAGAATGCCTGTAGGTAAAGAACCACTGTCTATGTGTGTGCGCTTTATCAGCAGAGTTTGTGTGTTGCAGTGGCGCTTGCTTTGTTCTTTGTTTCTAGTGTGTGTGCATGTGTATTTCTTACCAAGGTTATTGATATTTTATTCATGTGTTGCCATGGGGATGTTCACATTCCTGGGCTGACCAATCCAAAGGTTGCTTTGAAGCCTTGCAGACGCTTTTGCTAGGTATCATATGACACATTAACACGGTCTAAAATGGCTGTGAGTATTGATCTCCTTCACCCTGTCTCACCGTGTTTTCATTGCTCTTTCTCTACGCCTCCAGTTCCAGATATAGACGTTAGTCCAACTTCAGCAGGTGTGGCGGTCACAACAGAAGAGCCCCTCCCACTTTCTACCACACAGGCCACTGGCCCTGCCCCCTCGGCCTCCCCCGCCGCCGAGCCAAGTAGCCCACCTCCACCTGAGGTGGAACGCGAGAGCGGCTTGGGACAAGATGTAGACAGAGACAGCAAATTGGAGATGGAGATTGAGAAAAAGTGGGAGGAGCTTGAGGAGGAGGAAATGAGACGGGCGAAGGAACAGGATAGAGAACAGGAATCTGAGATCGTAATAAGGTTGGGTGCTGATAAAGTGCAAGACGGAGAGGAGGAACAAGAGAGATCGAAAGCTACGGTTGCCCCCCGGCTGACTGATGTTCCTCTAGTGTTCGTGGACTCATCCACCACTCTGGGTGAGACTACGGTGGCCACTAGTGACCCGGAGGACCTCGCCACCACAGAAGAAGAGGAGGATCTATACATTACTACAGAAACCATCATGTTAGAGCCATCAAGCACACCGGAGACGACAACAGATGACATCACAACCACTGAGGTCATCCCAACCACCATTGCATCCACCACTGCTAAGCCAACCAGACCACGTCCTGCCCCGACCACTCCGAGCACCGCCCCCATACGACCCCGGAAACCACACGCTACCCCCAGTAGAGCCGCCCCAACTGAGAGCAGCACTCGTTCAGTGATGACCACAACACAGGTTAGATAGTCCTCAGTATACATAAATAAAAAAGAAACAATATTACATGCAAGGATGCACCGATATGAAAACTCTGGCCAATACAGATAAGCCAGTAGTGAAAGTCTATCTATCTATCTATCTATCTATCTATCTATCTAGTTCTAACTAATACAGATATCCTGACAATCATTTTAAATAAATGGCAGATATAAAAAATTAGTTATTCTATATGTCTTAAGTTAATTAAATACATAAATAAAATTAACAAATAAATAATATTCCAAGAGATGCACCAGTATGAAAATTCCAGCCAATACTGAGCAAGTAATTATTTTTAATAAATGGTAGATATTAAAATCTTAATTAATTTAAGAATTATCTAATCTTTAATTAAACATAAAACACTACAAATTAAAATCTTAAAATGCTTCAAGTGAATTTAGGCAGCACAACAAAATCTACAAACGGGATATTTATTTTGAGACTTGTTAAAGATTACATTTATAAGTATTATTTGAATATTACAGTATTGTTAAATTATTAATTTTAAAGATTAAGTTTAAGTGAGCATTAGATGTGAGCAAAGGCAATCTAACTGTTAAAATAGTGGAAATGCACAGTTAAATATCAATTGTCGATAGGTATAGGTCCATTTAATAAAAAAAATCTTGCCACATTGGCCAATAACCAATATGGTGCCAATATAATGTGCATCCCTAATCCCATTATTGCTTTTGACATGAATGATTTGCTCCGTAAGTATTCTCTTATTCCCTTTGGGATCTAAAGCAGTCGCCCCAAAAGGTTTTTGGACATTTATGACAAAAAAAAAGAACAAAGTATGAGTGGCATTATTTGTTGTGTCATTTGTGAATTAATTTCATTGATTTAGTTACCACACTTTCATCAGATGATTTATCAGACATCTTTGCTAATTCTACTCTCAAAAACCAAGTTTATAATATATTAATCCCAAGAATTTCTACAGAAGTTGGTCAGCAGTTTTCCTCTGTTTCTCTGGAAATGTTCTTTTCCGCTATACATGATCTGTTGTGCAAATTTGAAGGGGCATAATTTTTCCTTTCTTTTTTTATTCCTCATTTAGACACAAACACCAAATGAAGCTGTAAATAATGAAGTTGCAGGACCAAGTCCAAGTGATTTTGAAATCCGTGAGAATGAAGGTCGCCAAGGCAACGAGGTCAGGAGAGGCAAAGGGGAGCCTGGCGTGGCAGGAGAACCAGACTTGACTGGTAACACAGTAGATGCTGCTGGAAGCTCAGCCGCTCAACTTCCACAGAAGAACATCCTTGAGAGGAAGGAAGTTTTGATAGGTGAGGGATGCCTGACACATTCAAACCTACTCCCACAACCCAGTTCAGTCTTTCCTGGTTTTTTGGCTTCTGTCTTTAAACCTGTTTGTCTATTTGTCTTGTATATATCTTTCAATTTTTATTTTTGTACATGTTTTTGTCTGTCTCCCTGTTGCTTATAAGATTAATAGACCACACTGAACTGAAAGTCCTATTGCGGAAAAACTTTATGGCATTATTGTACAGCTTAACATATACACTACTGTTTGAAAGTTTGTGGTTGGTGATTTATATATATATATATATATATATATATATATATATATTTGAAAGAAGTCTCTTATGTGCACTAAGATAAACAGTAAAGTACATAGTAAAAATATAAGTTGTGAAATATTATTATAATTTAAAATAACCATTTTTATTTATATATTTTAAAATGTTATTTATTCCTGTGATGGCAAAGCTGAATAAAGGTCATCATTTATTTAAAATAGAAATATTTTGTAACATTATAAATGTCTCTACTGCCACTTTTGACAATTCAATGCATCCTCGCTGAATAAAAGTATTAATTTCTTTGAGAAAAGAAAAACATCTTTTTCCACCATCTGACTCCAAACGTTTGAACAGTAATAGATATTGTGTTCAAGGTTCAAGCATGAAATAGCATTTCACAAAAGCTAGTCATTAGTTGTTAGCAATATTATTAGTAGGAGTATTATGTTTGGAGTAACAGTTGTTTAAAGAACAGTTCACCCAAAAATGATTTATATTTTTGCTGTCCTATCCCTTTAACAAAAGCTTGCTCTTATGATCTCAAGCAAGAGCCTCCAGTGGACTTTATTTTAGCTCTCTGAGGAGAACACGGTCTTCTGCTCTTTATCTTTTTTCCTTGTTCACGTTCACCTTCTCTGTTTGTTTTGCTGCCTCTCTGTTTCCATCTCCCCTCTCGTCTCTCTCTGTCATCTGATATGCTGTCTCTCTCTCCTCAGCCATTCTGATTGGAGGACTGTTTGCCTTTGTATTTGCAGACTTCCTGGTCATAGGTAAAGATGTAGGAGTCGCAGGCTATAGTGTGAAATTAGTTGGATTTTAGCTCGTTTTTTGAATTTTCGATTTTCGCAGATAAAACTCTCCCTGCCTTGATTAAATGTGTTTTATGTTTGTTTGTCTGTGTCTTTATTTATCTGTCTTTTCATTGGTTGGGTTTTTATCATGCAGTGTGTTTGGTTCAAATACATCAATGAAACTGAAATCAGCTGTCTCCTTCAGAAGAGTTCATTTGTAGTTGTGCTTATTGTTGGCATTGCATCCCCTAAATTTTGACTGATTTTCAGCATAATGAGATGGGGGGTCAATGTCATAACAATTTATTTATTGTCCTATTGATTTGTTTAAAAATATATTAAAATTTCAGTTTATACATGCAATGCTTGAATTCCTTAATAACATGTTTTTACATTTTTAAATTAAATTTTAAAACAAATGTTTACATTTCTGAAATAAACTTGTATTGTATTCATTTATAAAAATATTTTTATAAATTATAAAATGTAATCTGTTATTATTTCTTAGGAAATTGTACAAATATTATACTTTTTTATAATACTTTTGTTAAAATATTATAAATAGCCATTTATTATTATTTCCTCCCCCAAAACCATATGAAAAGATAGGACTTGATAAAAAAAAAAAAAAGAAAAAAGATTTAAATTCATATTTTTGATCTTGAACACTCTTTTTTTTGTCATTGACTCCGAGACATTTGCACATTTATGGATGGTGGGAGAGAACATAATTGTTGTTGAAGTGTTCATAATGATTTGAATTTGAAATGCTGTAAGTAATCAATGTCTCTTGTTCTTTCTCCAGCGGTGATTGTCGGAGGTGTAGTCGGAGCACTCTTCGCAGCATTCCTCGTAATGTTACTCGTCTACCGGATGAAAAAGAAAGATGAAGGCAGCTACACATTGGAGGAGCCTAAACAAGCCACCGTCACCTACCAGAAACCAGACAGGCAGGAAGAATTCTACGCCTAACATCCATACGTACAACCTCCTTCATCTCTCCAACCTTGTCCCGTCTTGTTTAGGATCGTTGTTCTATGAAATTATGACCTGAATCTTTTTTTGTAAAGACACTGCGTTTCAGATGTGTTTCCTGCACAATATTATGGGAGCAAAAAAAAAAACAGCATGAAAAATGAGGGAGAAGAAATGAACATTGTTGGGGTCATGGAGGGATTGTGAAAGTCAAGTGAGAGGGAGAAAAAGGAGCAGAAATAGGAGTTGCATGGCAGAAATAGAGGAGGAATTTGGAGTCTGTACTCGAAATGCTCTTCTGTCACCAAGGTCATAGATCCAACGTTGTGTGGTGCCTTCCATTTCCCTGGTGCTAGAAACAGAGCTCGAGCAGAGCGAGCGTTTGTGTGTGTGCTTGTGCATATGTGTGCGATTGTATGTCTAAGGTGCCCATGTGACCCCAGCCTAGACTCACGCGCACACACACACGCACAGGTGCACACACTCGGCCCGACACCCTCTGCTGGTGAGAGCGTGTGTCAGCACGACGGTACCGGCCGATTGGAGCAGGGAGCCCGAAACACGTACACAGCACATTAAAAACACTGAAGGTTTGCTGTGAGGGAGCGCATGCATAGAATCAGAGGAATAGCCTCTCCTCTGCTCTGTATAAAGACTTTAGTAATCATTAGTAATAATCAATAATATATCAGCAGCTCTGAAAGGAAGGAAAATGGTGATCATAATATTCGTAGTGAAGGATATTATCTATTTAGCTGTGCAGTAAGGTTTTATCGGTGTAAATATCAACACAACTTTTTATTTTTGTCAAGCTTTTAACCATGCTATTGTAGTAAAAAATTAAACACACACAGACACATATGCTATCGTTATCCAGTTTTTGTCAGTTTAACCTGGAGAAATGCTGAAACCTTTGCTCAGGTTTATTAGTATTTCACCAGTCATTAGTCAAGCGTCCGGTTTTTGTTTTGAAAGCACAAGGTTAGTCTCTCTCACCGCCACATTCACTCACAATTGGAGAAATTTCCACTCGCATACATGCCACACAAACAACCCTGATGGACGGTCATGCTCAAGACGGATGTTGTAGGAACGTGTTGATTAAGTAGTGCGATTTCAGTGATAGTCAAAATTACTATCACTCTTTCCTCTGTTATTGTGTTTTATTTGATGTCCGTGTCAGGATACATTTAATTCATAAAAACAAAATGACTAGAAATGCATGAATTAGCAATAACAAGCTATCAACAACAGTCTCTGTGGTTGACATGCTCAGAATGTATGTGACATGTCATGTGATGTGACTCGCAGCTGTAGCACAAGATGTTAGCAAAACGCTGAAATGATGACAACTTGTCTTAACACATATCATTTTAAATATCTGATCATGTAAATGTACTATATCCAATCTTGGACGGTGTGTGCACAGTATCAGCACTCCGTCCCTGAAATTTCCTTTTTATATTCATAGTAATGGAGAATTATACCCATCCCCGTTTATAAACATATTGCTGAGGGTAAAGCTGCCATAACACTGAAACGTGACATCAAATAATGCATCCTGTTATATCACAAATCATGCGTTTAGAATGCATGGTCATGATTTTTTACACTCAAGCATATTCAACTGAGTGTGTCTCCTAGAGCACATTCAAGATGCCACACTGTTCTCCATGGAATATTTTAGGAAGGTGGGGGAGATCTTGAGACCCATACGGGGTGGTTGTACTTCAGTCTATGATTGTAATGTCACACCTGTGCAACAGTACCAGTAGCTTGAATATTGTACTCTGTATGATCATGTCCTGACAGTGTACGTGAGTATGTATGTGTGAATATTGGCTTGTTTTAATGCATCTGCAAGTGTGATTCACTCCCCAATAGTTCTTCCGTTGTGGGGACATATTCTCCTCTCCCTGCACTTAAATTGCTCTGTGACACTGACAATTGCACAAACACACAAAACATGTTACATAGCATCACAGCCTCGGCCTTGTAAATAGGACATAGAGTGATTTCTGACCCATCACAGCACACCTTTAATTAAATTACTATAGTAAGGGCCAGTCTCCTGGACACTGAATAAAAGTTACAGACCGATAATCGGTTTGACCGATATTTGGGGGTTTCTTTTACCAATATTCACATTTTCTACTTGGCTGTCTGTTCTGTAATATTCAGTCTACTGAATAAGTACACCACCTAGTAGATGTCTAAAGAATAGCAGCGATGCCATTACACCACTATATATTCACATGTAAAATAAAGACTTGTAAATGTTTGCATAATTATGTCACTTTTTACGTGAAACAATGAAAAACATGAAGCATTTTAACCTTGAGGCTTTAACATAGACCACATAGACCAAACAAAGATAGAAATGAATTTGCAACTGATCTACAACAACAAAACACAGAGAAAGTTATAAATATACTGCAAAAAAATAATGCAATTATTAGTATTTGTAATTATTGAGAAAATAATTATAATACTTATGTTTTTGTTTCATTATTTTAAATGACAATTAAAAAGTGAAACACAATAACCTTCATTACAAAAAATTTATCTATTAGTTCAGGATTTGTCTTCAGTTGTGTCTAAGAGACTGGCTTTAACAATCAATGCTCACAAAACCTCAGCAATCATTAGTGTCTAATTGGAATATTGACTTAATAATGTTAATCAATTGCTTGCATGCTAAACAAATAGTTGCAAGCCTACAATTAGTATGTGAAATTCAGGTATTAAGACGTGATGATTGTTTAACATTTTTTTGTACAAAACAAGCTGTTGGTGCTGGAGGTTTAATATTTTGATCTTTCACAGCGTTCACCCCACCACTCCTACAATCTAATCTTGTGAGCAACACATTCACATGTCCTTGTGAAGCCCCCACCTCCCAACAACAAACATGCACCTGTCCATTCTGGAGCATGTGGAGGTCACTGTGTGTTAATGTTATGGACATCAGTGGAACTTTGAGTTTGCATTGCGGTCTTTTCTACTCATTTCTACCTGTAACCTGTCACTCTTTCTATTCATAGCCAAATATGAGGCGGGCCTTCCTGTGTCTGTGTGCCAATCACAGACCAGCATGGTCCTGGTCTGACAGTCGCCCAGCGTGGTTTTATACATGCACATTTTTTTAAAGAACTTGTTTTGTTTTTCTTTTTTTTCTCATTGGTTGATCTGTGTATAAAGAGGCAAAGTTCTGTCACTAGTATGCCACTCTATTCTAAATAAAACCTGATTGGTTATCTCTGTAGCTGCTGTGATTTAATTGGTTAAAAGCCTGAAGCTGGCTATGGTGGAATAACATAGTAGCCTACTATACTATTCTTGTAGTATGCATACTAAGTACTTAGAATTCTGCATCCTACTATGCAATGTGCTTGACTTAAGTTAATTTGCCGTCATGTATGAACTAGAAGCAACATCAGCAACAATTTTAACATCACCATCATTAATTGATCAGGCTACCAGGAGTTTTACACAAAGGTAAAATGTATTTTTAAAAAAAAATCAAAATAAACGTTTGAGAGGATGCGTGGACTGAATACCACTCACTGAATTTGGAACAGGGTTCACTAAAACTAGCTAACTAGTGAACAAAGCAAGATTTCTCATCTTTATTTAGATTAACTTGAACTAAAATAAATACAAAATAAAATAATAATTAAAAAAAACAAGCCTATAGACATTTAAAAATAATTAGAATTAACATGAAAATGAAAAATATTAATAAAAACTAATAGTACCTCAATGATACTAAAATAACACCGGATAGCTGCAGATCAAGTTTTTAGCTTGTTTGTGAACTCCAGATTTTTATTCTTTGAACTGAACCCTTGTGATCTAATATAAAGTGTAGGCTATATGAAAGCAAAATATGTGTGCTCCAGAATTAAATTAAGTTTGACCCATTAAGTAATTTCACAAAGAAAAATAAGGTCAGATGAGTCAACAATTAATTTAAAATGAAGACGTTTTTGTTGTTGCAGTCAATAACTAATAAAATGTATATATATACACAAACCGTATCAGTCCTTATGATTATAGGCATATACGTAGACTGTTTTTTTTTTCAATATCATTTAATCTACAAACAATGAAAATATAACATTTAAGTCTACCACAGTGCTTACGAGGACAGATATTGTTGAATACAACCCTGTTCAAGACAAGTGAAATTACAGGAATATTACTGAAGGTCAAGCGCGCATGATTGCAACAGTGTGACACTGAACCTGACGGAAACACGCCTGGTGTGCATGTCACGTGATGTAACCTGAGCCGCGTCTGCAGGTTATCAATCAATACTCAGGCTCGAGTTTGCGCTTCACTCAAGCTCAATCACTTTAATATATAGTTTACGGATAGAGGTCTGTGCGTGTGCGCAACACGATGGCTGAAGATGCCTTGTTTGCCAGTGATTACGGTGGGTGATTTGTTGTAAATTAGTTGATTGACCCATTGTTTTTGACACCGATAATTGTCTAATTGGTCTAATTTCTACACGGATAACAGGTCTAATGGTTTGATACTCAGGGCGGAGGTTCAATTTATTCTCTAATTAGCGGTAAATACGCAAGTGAAGAAAGCGTCACGTTTCACACCTTTAAGTAATGTTTATAACATTAATTAGATGGTAAATCTCTGGCAATAATATTTTTATTGTTCCCACCACACACACTTTTTTAAAAATTGTTCACGTTCTTTGAAAAAGCTGTAGAATTCAACACATAAAGACAGTTTGCAGTTTTAAATTGTTTTTACAGTTTTACATGGTAAGAGTTATGAACTGTAATGACTGAAAACATTTAATATGAAGTTAAATCTAGAAAATAAGAGTTTATTTTATGAAAGGCGAGCCATGTCTCCAAGTTAAAGGGATAGTTTGCCCAAAAATTTAAATTCTGTCATCATTTACTCACCTCATCTCGTTCCAAACCCATTAGACTTTCCTCTGAGGAACATTAAAAATATATATATTTCTTCTTTGACCTGTACAATGGAGGTCAGGGGTAACCAAAACAGTGTGGTTACCAACATTTGTTAAAGTAACTTTTGTGTTACTTTACTAAATTTGTGTTAAATACTTTAAATAAAGTCAGACAGGTTTGAAACAACATGAGGGTGAGTAAATGATAACATTTTAGGTGAACTAGCCCTTTGGAATCAAAGTCCGAGAGTTCTATATGCCAGGCAGATAATAATGCACCTTTCTATGACAGAATGCTGAATCAGTTCTGAATTGAAGGAGATTTCATTCATTGCGAGTTTGCTTGTTAACATTACAAGCGTTCTTTTCTAGATAAATATTGTTTTTTTTCATGCCATTGTCATATTTACAGATGGTCCATGTCCTCTGTGTGAAGAGGATGAGCAGAGAGGGTATTGTAGATACAGAAACACAGAGCAAGAGAATGAGAGAGAAAAAAACAGTGATGGAGAAGAGGTGGAAGACAAGGAGTCACAGGAGTTCAAGAGGGACGCTGAGGTGAAACTAGAGAAATTAACTGAGGAGAATTGGACAGTAGGTCAAGAACCTGAAGATAGGAAAATAGAGACGGACAAGGAAGAAAACAAAACTGAAGATGTCACACAGAAAAATGAAAAAGGCACAGCAGATGACGAAGAGACAAACAAGAAAGTAGATAATGTAGAAACGGATGAAAAATATAACAAAGATGAGCAGGAAAGTACATTAGGTTTCAAAAATGATGAAACGAAGACAGTTGATGATGATGCAGAGGCAAGCGACTTGCTGGTGCCCCCTCTGGAGGATGACTGTTTTTTGCAGATGGGCCCAGACTGCACCATAGACCTGGTGATGGTGTGTGATCAGTCGGTGGAGAGATGTTTGAATGAAGACCTTTTGTTATGCCCCCCCAAATCTTCAGATCTCCCCCAGCAGCCCAGACCGTTATCTATCACATTACCCCCTCAAAATACCACAGTACTCCCCTTTCAGCCCCAGTCTCTACTTCAACCTCACCTCCCACCACAGGCCCAGCTGGAGGCCCCATGCTTGGGCAAACGGCCCTATAGAAGCAGGACCGATGTACCCACAGGACAGCTGGAGGTGACGCTGCGGCAGGTGTACAGCACTCGCCGCTACACCCGTTTCGCCAGCAGAGTGGCCCCTCTTATACCTCTGGCCTCAGTTGGTGGAGAAACCAGCAGTCAGGCTTTACCCTCCATCAGCATGGATGCTCCTCTAATGCCTCCAAAGAAGAAAACTCGCACCTTCTACAGCACCGGTGAGAGAACGTACATATTAAAGGCATAGTTCACCCAGAAATGAATATGTTCTTATCGGTTATTCACTTTCATGTAATTTTAAATCTGTAAAACTTACTTTCTCTATCTTATATTAATAAAGATATATTAATATCTTGCAATGTAAGTCAATGGGGTCCAGTGTTGTTTTGGACCCCTACTAACTTTCATTGTATGGTCAAAATATATGTATATATATGTGTGTGTGTGTGTGTGTGTGTGTGTGTGTTTGTTTGTTTATATATGTGTGTGTGTGTCTGTGTGTGTGTGTGAGTGAGTGTGTATATATATATATATATATGTATATAATGCGCAATTATGGACATGGACCATCTGTAATATCTGTGTCTATCAATAAACTCACATTTTATAAACTAAAAAAAAAATATATATATATATATATATCAATTTGGAATAATTTTTTGTATGTTTTTGAAAGAAGTCTTTTATGCTCACCAAGGCTGCATTTATTTAATCAAAAATACAGTGATAATATTGTGAAATAGTATTACAATTCAAAACAACTGTTTTCTATTTTAATACATTTTAAAATTAAATGTATTTCTGTGACGGCAAAGCTGAATTTTCAGCAACCATTACTCCAGTCTTCAGAGTCACATCCTTCAGAAATCATTTCTAATATGCTAATTTGGTTATAAAGAAACATTTTTTTATTATTTTTTATCAGTGTTGAAAACAGTTTTGCTGCTTCATATTTTTTTTGTAGAAAATGTGATCCATTAATGTCATGATTCTTTGATAAATGGAAAGTAAAAAAAAAAAACTGTTTATTTGAAATAGAAATATTTTGTATCTTTAAATGTCTTTACTGATATTTTTGATCAATTTAATGCAGCCTTGTTGTAATTATTATTACATTTAAATGGTACTGTATAAGTTTCCACAAAAAAAAATGTGAAGCAGCAAAAACAGTTTTTAACGTTGATGTATATAGATCAGTTGGAGGAGCTGGAGCGTGTGTTTCAGGACGATCACTACCCTGACGGAGACAAGAGAAAGGAGATCGCTGCCTCCATCGGTGTTACGCCCCAGAGAATCATGGTCACTGTTCACTTGCATCTCTTCCTTAGGATCACATTAAATGAATCTTAATGCATGCAAGTATCAATAATTGTACTTTGATCCACACATCAGGTGTGGTTTCAGAACCGTCGAGCCAAGTGGAGAAAAACAGCAAAAGCCACAGCAAAAAAGCCTCCTGCTAGTCAAGGTCAACCTTGTGTCCAGGTCAACAGGTAAGTGACCCCACTGATGCAATGCAGCTAACATACTATGTGATGCAATGCATATAATCACTTATACAGTTCTTTTGTGTGTGTGCAGGCCACCAGTTTTCACAGCTCCAGCTGTTACATCTCAACATGCCAAGCCTGGAAACACACTTCATCCCTACAGTACCATCCGGACCAGCTGCATCAGTCCACCAGGTCACATTTTCAGACATACACCTAAACAGTTTAATTAAGCTATATTTTAGGGCTTAAGCTATTTAATTCAGTTATGCATCAGGGATTAAACCCTTTAGTTAACCTAAGGACTATAGGATTTAAGCCATTTAATTAAACTATTTAATTTGAATTGAAAATGCCGACACATTCAAAACATGGACACCTGTTTTTTAAACAAATGCGATTTTCTGTGTTCAGGTCCAGCTTGTGTTGATGTGGCACCTTGTGTGTCTCAAGGAGGCTTTTTGGAGTACATGCCCCCTCCTATGCACAGTCCTCCTCCGATACGGCGTGCTTCCTTGCCTCTTATCACGGCTTACAACCCCACTACTCACACCGTGTCCCTGCTGCTGGACACACCTGAACACAGTGAGCCCAGCTCCGCAGACACAACGCCGCTGAGTTTGCAGACTGACACGGGGTTAGTATGAAACTAGGTTACTCATCTCCTGCAGTTCCTGTGTTAACCACTAGACGTCAGCACAGAGCTTATATAGTGATTTTCAGAGGTGGAGGTCTGTACTACAGTAACAGTAGCAGGTGTTCCTGCCACAGAACGCTTGATATGATTAGTAGTCAGCATAACTGGCCATAGCATTTGACAGTCTGATCACAAATAGGATGTATGCTACCGTTTCAAAGTTTGTGGTCTGTGAGGATTTTTTCTAGTTTTATTTTTACATTAAATTGATCAAAAGTGACAGTAAGGATATTATACAAAAAAATTATATTTCAAATAAATGCTGTTCTTTTGAACTTTCTATTCATCAAAGAAAATAATACAAGAACACATCAAAATATTAAGCAGCACAACTGTTTTCAATTTCCTGAGCACCAGATCAGCATATTAGAATGATTTCTGTATGATCATGTGACACTGAAGACTGCTGAAAATTCAGCTTTGCCATCATGGAAGTTATTTTAAATTGTAATAATATTTCACAATTTTACGGTTGGTTTTTAAGTAAATGTAGCCCTTGTCGAGCATAAGAAAATCTTGGTAGTATACTGCTGTTAAAAAAACAACAACAACAAAAAGATGTCATTTTAGATTGACATTTCTTGCTTATAAAAATGAATATTCTGATGGGAAAATTATATGTTTGTAAACTATATCATAAAATGAACAAGATTATTATGGCATTAATCAAACATATTCAGACTGCCAACAATTTCTGAGACACGGGTTTATTATTATTATATATAAATGTATATAACGTTTGTAAGTTATATTTATATAAATCAATTATTATAATATTAATTGACATATATTAATTTTAATTTAAATCATTATATTACTAAAATTATTTTTATTATACTTAACGCACCTCACTGCTTGTTTGCATAAAGTTAAACTCATTTCAAAATCGCTGGACACATGCACATCACCCAGCTGTCACTGAAAATGAATTTGTTCTAGTTCTTTGTCACTGCAAACTGCTGTCACTGTGAAGGCCCAACACTACAGATGTTTGCAAATATCACCTAAATTGTTTAATGTCACATGATACAGTTTCTCAAATGTGTTTTTGCTGTTCACAGGTTTGACTATGACGGCTTGGGCACCTCTGTAAAGCTGGACTACATGACTTCTGCTCCACAGAACAGCGCTTTAAATTTCCAGCTCAAGACATTTCCTCAACAGACAAATAATCTCCTACCTCAGCAAACAAACACTCTGTTACCCCAAAAGTCCAGTTGTCTTATGTCCCAACAGTCCAGCACAATATTGCCCCAGTACTCGCACCTGTCGTACCTCACTCCCTCTCCTTACCTCACACCCAACCCCACAGAGAGCAGCAGCGCTCCTTATCTGCCCCTCACCACAGGAACCAGCAACACTCTGCCTGCATACACCAGCAGCGGACATGCGTATCTCCAGTCTCAAACCGGCAACCAGATGCTGCTACAGTCAGGAGTTCATGGTAAGTCAGCCACATTACACCTTTGGAAACAAACATCTTAAAGTAGTAGTAAAGTAGTAACTTATATGTTTATATGAAGCATTTCAGGCCTACCCTTGGACAACTGACATGTATGGTCAGTCGGGTCAGTATACGCAGGCAGTATTTCGGCCACAGTTATCATCACAGGGTCACGAGAGCCAATACTCCCAGCTCCTGCCCCAGCAGCACTACGTTCAGCTCGACGGAGCGCCGCCGCAGCCCAGCCTACCCAAACCCACCCCTGACCCCCTGCTGCCCAATGTCAAAGTAGAGTCTGAAGACATGGGCCATGGCCAGCCAATCAGAGGCAGTGAGGCAGAGCCTAATTTTCATTGCGATTTCTCACCGATCAACTTTTAACAACAGCAGGTGATGCATTTTTATACTATGTTTATGGAGAGTCTGTATGTACATATTCTGTGTTGTATAATTGCTTGAAGATCTTTTTTTTTTTTTCAAACTGGTGTCAGAGC
>NW_015645538.1:773357-792015 GCF_001515625.1 Sinocyclocheilus rhinocerous
GGGGGGGTCGGGTCTGTGTAAAATAAATGTAGAAAATTTTAGTAGAAAATAAATCTAAAGACTTGGAAAAATTAATAAAATAGTTCATATTATTTAAAAAAAAAAAAAGTATGTATTTTATCTCTCCTTGCAAGGTGCAGGAAGTATTTATATTGTATTTGTGTTGAATTGGGATTATTATAGTTTACTAAAACTTAATAAATAATTTAAAAAAAACGTAATTAAAACACTTAAACACATTTCAGCTAAATGCCAGAGCAGTATTAGTTAACTAAAATAACTCAAACTAAATAATAATAAATACTTTTTAAAAAATGAAAATGGAAAATAAAAAAATAAAAACTACTTTAAAATATTAATAACTAAGACTAATAATAGTATCTTCGTAATAATAAAACAACACATTGTTTAAACTGTATAAATTTAAATCGAATTGTAAGTCAATTTAATGTATTATAATTTAATTACATTTTGTCTAAATTAGTCTTGATTCTTGAATATTGCCTTTTGTTTTGTTGCCTAATATTACTGATAAATGTCTGTGTTGTATTTCAGGGTACTGACTGTGAAGATCTGCAAGAGATATGTTCTTTTCTTTGTATGTTTGTCTTCTGTTTTTTGTTGTTTTGTGCAGGAGCTATTAAAATGCTCTTTCATTGAAGATTTTCTGTGTTTGTTGTTATGTATCTTCACAAGATTTAGTGGACTAGTAAACTAGACTGATGCATACCTACAGTCAGTGACACAAACAGGAATCGGAGGGCCCAGGACAAACCTTTACGTTCAGTTTATGTTATGTTTATGTCCTTTTGATTTAATTACAGAATAAAGGAAAGTATGTGAGAGCACCTGTAAAATAGACTAGCATTTGCCACAAGGGGGCGCTGTTTTACAAGAGCACTGATCTCAGTTGCAGAGATTGCACAATCCTCTACAACACACTTCTGTGGTCTTTTTGAAAGTTTTGTTGAAGCAGTCAGTCCTCGTCTGTCACAGCTCACCTCCTCGTTGCTCTCATCACTACATACTTTTATTCTCTAGTGGAATTAATTAAGGGCAGGACAGATCTTTGTTTTTTCTTTTTCAAAATGTATTTGCACAAAGATAATTTGAAAAGATGCCAGAAACATGATCATTACACCACAAACCCCCGCAGTGTTAATATAACCCTAACACATGCACACAAATGCATGCTCTAGTTCCCTTCCACTTCCTGTCTCTGGTTGGTTTCAGATATGGTGAGAAATGTTGCGAGATAAAAGTAAATGTCTGTGACATGTTTGCTTGTTAGTTTGACCGCTTAATGCTTACAAATTAAATGACTGGAAATGCAAACTTGGGTCATGTTAAGTGTTGAATTCATGAGGAATTATTTATTCAGTGGTCACCAAAAAGGAAGTTTAAAGGCTAGTTCATGCAAAAAGTACAATTAAATACTATAATTAATAAATTAAATGATAATTAACCGGAGAAACTGTGATTTATTCACATATATATATATTTTTTTTAATATTTATGTTTCTTAGATTTGAACAGTCACTTAGACAGTTTTAAAGTTAGTGTCAAAGAAAACTGTGGTTTCAGTGACTGATGTGTGTGTGGCCATAAATATGTGTGTTGTTCATTTCCTCAGCAGTATTTCATCTATTTGTAGGCTTGTGTTTATGATGCATCAGAATGTGATCTATCCTTTTACAGAATTTAACATAAAGACTGAAATACCCTCTGAAATCAAGATAATATAACAAATAATCATCAAGTTCTCAGAAAGTATACAGGAAGCCCTGACCACCACACAGGAACTTACATGTGCATGTGTGTTCGTCAGTAACAGGGTGGATTTATGTGACAGTTTCTGAGTGTTTCAGCTTGTTTGTGTCATTGTGAAAGAGACCAAGAGAAAGATGTCTGGAACACGCATCCTCTGCTGCCATGTCACCACTGCGACCATCTCATTTGCTGTCTTATATCTGGTAACAACTTCATGCAAACATATACAACCACATACCGACACTGTATACAATGTGTTTATATGGTTACAATTAGAGTCTTTACTGCCTTCCTGTTCCAATCCACTCTTTGTAATTGTTTGTTAGTATAACATATCAGGTGGATTCACTAGCAGTAATTCGAGACTTTCATACTTCTTAGAGTAAATATTTTAAGGTTTTGTACTCTGGTAAGACAGCACAACCATTTTGTTGCTGTTTTTTGTGCATACACTTAATGGAGAAGTTTGTGCATTACAGGAAGCTGGCGCCATTTAGAAGTCACAGTCAGTTACTGAGCCACAGATTGAGATTCAATATTGACTGTTCTTTTTAACACAATGTTTGTTGTACAGCACTTGCCATCTCTTTATCTGAAGCTGATATTTATTTAGCAACCAATAGATAAGACAGATAGTGAGAGATACTAAATGTACTAACTACATATATAGACTACTAAGAAACAATTTCATGTTATGATCTGGGGGGGGATGAGTGAGAAATCAATGTTCCAATTTGAGTTAGATTATTATAAAGCTTTTATGGACACTTAAACCACACTATATAATTGTGAGCATCATCGGTTTAGGAATAAATAAGTTTACGGGAAACCCTCTTCTCAACCGGACTGTATTTAAACTTCCATAGGATATCTAGCTGAGGGAGGAGGTTGTGTCTATGTTATGTAATTTACACTTTTACAGGTTTTTCTGAATGAACTGCTGTTCTTGTTTAACTTGTTCTGTTGGTGTTGGCTCTGAGAAGAGAGACCAAATACACCGGCTGCCAGAATATACACAAACTGAGACACACATTTACCTTTATGAATTCACTCTGTCACATTCATTTCATCTGTACCCTCTGTGTGTGTGTGTGTGTGTGTGTGTGTGTGTGTGTGTGTGTATGTGCACGTCTCTCTAGATTGGTAATGTGCTGAAAATGGTGGGCATCATTCTAATGGTTTCACTGGATAAAGAGGCATTTTCTGTCCCCTATCATGAATCAAAGGCTACCAGGGGCCAGCGTGTCTGTGAGTTCACTTCATTCAGATATTAAATGAGTTTCAAAAGTTACATTTTTCTTATGAATTTCAGAATTTCATAGTAAGTTTTGTCCCAAGAGTTCATATGATCAGTATCAAAAATGCATTTCAGAATTCTAAATTGTTTAATATATTTAAAGATTTAAATGACATTTTGAATTGCAGATTGTCATTGACCTCAGACTTTTGGTCCCCACTGGATATTAGGCTATATATTTTGTAGTTTTATTAAAGGGATCCTATTATGCTTTTTCACTTTTTGAATTTTAGTCAGTGTGTAGTGTGTATGTTTGGGCATAAAAAAGATCTACAAAGTTACAAATCTCAAAGTCCACTCCAAAGGGAGATATTTTGTTTTTTAAAAATCCCTTTTCAAGAACGAAACGGAAAGGCTCGTTTGGACTACAGCGTTGTTTTCCGGATTTGTGATGTCACAAAGCGTCCATTAGAATATCATTCAAATAATTCCCGCCTACGGAAATTCGAATGGTGGGGAGGGGCGAGGTCCTGGTTAGAATGCTTGGTTGAGTGCATCAGACAAGAAGACGAAGAAGAAATTCTGCTGTAGCATCAAGTTTTTGCAAGTTATTACACATGCACCAGAATAATTATGTATGTAAATGTTACAATAATGAAAACGTTTTTATAAATTGCTGACAGTACAATACTGGACTTTATTTGTGGCGCCTGCCACAATATCAAAACTGATAGCCACAAATAGATTTTCCAAAAGACTTTGACTTCGTTGAATAAACATGAGCACTGCATGTTTCAAAATCGAAACCCCGTGTGGGTGTTTTTATATCACTGTATTTCTGAAGGAATCCGACTGTCTTCAGAAAATTTTGGATGTCATTTTCATTTCATCTTGCATGTAATGTCTGATAAAGCAACGTTTGTGAGCTGAGCCCTGCTTTGTATACAGCCGTTGCCGGGGAAACCTCGATCTCTCCCGCTCTACAAGCGCCTCCTGCTGGCAGAGAATGAATTTGCATATATATGCCGCCACAAATATAGTGCAAGTCTGTGGGAAACACTGCAACATGTTATAATGTTAGAATTAAAGAACAATAAACATAATACATATTACCGTTGCACTTATCTGTACATAGTAAATGCAGTTATTGTTAAGCGGTTGTTGACATCGTATCTAAAATGTGATTTAACCCCAAAAAAAAACAAACAATAATGTTACCACTCTAATATGTCTTGCAATATCCGTGCGTGCAAAGGTTCTGCGCGATCCTCTTGTTCAGTATTCTCGGGGTCTGAATCCGGCTTAAATTGATATGGCAATATTGACGCCATCCTTAAAGCTGCAGTCCGTAACTTTTTCTGGTTAAAAATAATCCGAAAACAATATTTGAGCAAGTACATAACCAGTCAGTGTTCGAAACTATCGCGTTAAGCGGTTGTTGACATCGTATCTAAAATGTGATTTAACCCCAAAAAAAAACAAACAATAATGTTACCACTCTAATATGTCTTGCAATATCCGTGCGTGCAAAGGTTCTGCGCGATCCTCTTGTTCAGTATTCTCGGGGTCTGAATCCGGCTTAAATTGATATGGCAATATTGACGCCATCCTTAAAGCTGCAGTCCGTAACTTTTTCTGGTTAAAAATAATCCGAAAACAATATTTGAGCAAGTACATAACCAGTCAGTGTTCGAAACTATCGCCTTACTTTAGCCCCATTCACAACGGTCAGCTTATAATAATGTTTTCTAATTTGAGTGGAGGCTGGGGAGAAAGGTATTGTAATAATGTAAATTATGTGAAAAATAATGCGTTTTTCGAACAACCAAGCATGAGAGCATGTTCTAGTACACCCCCAAAACAAAATCAAGACTTTGTAAAAAAACATAGGACCCCTTTAATGACAAGACACTGTATAATTAACCTATCTTAAATCATTTTATTTTACTCATGATGTAGTTGTTATAAATGGGGATATTATACTGTCGATCATGGTTGCAAAATAAGTGGCTGGGATTATCAAGACTTCGATGGGTGTCACCTACATACTCTAATGCATAGATGCATCTGCCTTTAAAAATGGAGAGTAACAGAATACTTTTCTTATCTCATCACAAATTAGACAGTTCACTTTTGACATGTATAATTTGCTGTAGTGTGTTTGTTTAAAAGAAGTGATGGATAGCTTGTATCACGATGGCAGCTTTGTTGTGAGCTCCAGCTGATAGAGGCAGCAGCAGATCGGATCACCGCCTGAAGCCATTCCTGCACTGTGGAACCGTTCTGCCCAGCGGGGGCTTTTTCCCAGTTCTTAGTCTGCAGACAGATCCCGGTTTGTGCTTTGATGGTCAGCAGCTGAGGATTGGCTGACAACCCAGTCAAAACCTCAGACACGAATTTCCCTCAAGTCACCCATTCTCTGTTTTTGGGGCATTTTTGTTTAATTGAAATGAGCTTTAAACCAAAGGAAACCAGAATAGCTTGCCAGACTCACGTTTAACTGCTTTAGTCCATATCTAGTTGTAGACTAGTCACAGCTAACCAATCACAACACATTGCATTTTTCGGAAGGCGGGCCTTCATCAAACCTGGAACTAATCGAGCAGTTTGTGCCAGGCTGGGGAGAAAGGTATTGTAATAATGTCAATTATGTGGAAAATAATGCGTTTTTCGAACCACCACGCATGAGAGCATGTTCTAGTACACCACCAAAACAAAATCAAGACTTTGTAAAAGAGCATAATAGGACCCCTTTAAATAAAAACACCTTTAGTGTTTAGTTTATAAAAAATATAAATAAATTAAAAAAAATTAAAATCTTTTTATGAAATCAATATAAAAATCACTAAATGCTACATTTGACCAAACATTGTTCAGTATAAGACGTAAAATACTTAGTCATTTAGCACAACATAAAAGAAACATTAAAATAACAGTATTTGATAAAGAAATAATTTAAGATATTAAATTGAAAGCCATTAAAATTCTCTCTCTTGGTTTCTTTCCAGTTGACATCAGCACTAACATCCTGATGCTGGTTCTGATGTCGATCTCTGCTGTGCTGGTCCTGTTCTCTAAACGCAAGGTACTGTGTACACTGCCACTGACAGAAAAATACAGTTTCCATCTATACTCTAAACATAAATAAATGGAAATGGTGGGGGGAACACACGGTGATACATTAGTCTGAAAACATCAGTACAGAAATAAATGAATTAAATGTGGTTTATGAGCAAAAGCAGTGTTGCATTACAGAATACATTTAAATACATTAATACATGAATAACTGCACTGATATGAATGGAATAAAAATATTTATATATAGTTAATGTTTCAATTTGATCTTTTATTTTATTTTTATTTACTGTAAAAAAATGTAAATATTACATTAGGTGAATTGCAATTGATAGTTACATACTTAAGCATGATGCAATGATTATATACCGTTTTAGGGTCTAGTTTAAAAAATATATATTTTTTTTTGTTTGTTTTGTCAGATGCTTTTTTAATACAGCAGATTACAAGAACGTACTGTGTTAGTTTCATCTTCCCGAGCATACTAATAAAATACAATGCTAAACCAAATTTTGACAGAAATAAAATTAATATTCACAATTTATTTGTTTGTTTTATTTATTTTAGGACAGGTTTTTAAGGTGATTGTTTTATGCATGACACTAAAGGTTATTATATCACACTAAATATTAGTTTATAGCATTTACTTACAAAAATATTTAATTTAACCTGGAATAATTAAGCCATTATTATACTATGACTTCTGTGCTGTTTGAATGCACACCATATTCAGCACAGCAAATAACTTACTCTAATAAATACTCATTGGAAAGTTTACAAGAACAATAATAAATCTGTGCTACTGAAGACAAATATACATACTAAATTTGTAATGTAACGATCTGTGTGGTGAAACCTTTTAAATAAGTCCGGTCTGTTTTTGTTTTATTGGATGTTTACGCATGTGCGTGTGTAAGTGTGCATAAGCAGTGGTTTAGTGTGTGCGTGTGTGCACCTTAGATTTTCAACTCTGCAGCCGACACCAATATTTACCCAGCTTCCAGAAAGAGAGCTTGTCTCAATATTTATGAAGGTGGTGAAACACGGAGTCCTAGCGCTCTCTCCAAACTACACATTTCAAATCTGATCAGTCTATAACAGGAAAAAAATAGTTTTTTTCTCTTAATTTCTTACCTTTTTCTATATGGAGTGTGAATGATTGAATGTGTTATTGATAGAAAGATAATTCAACACTTGTGTCTCTCTGTATAAGGGCCCGATGTTTGTGCTGCCTTTTGTGCTGATGATGTTTGTGGAGCTGAGTCTGAGTTTTCTGTCCCTGTTTGACGGAGCCTGGGGTCTGCCAGGGACCCCCAACTACAGAGACATGCTGCGAGTTGTAGTGAGATACATAACATACATTTTGTCACAAAACTAAATGTTGACTTCATGACAACTGCATGGCTATTCAGCTTTCAATTTCAACATAACTCTACCCAATTAATGTGTACATGTATGTATGTCTCTAACAGAAGGGTCAGAAGAGAGTCGATAGGTTGAATGAAGAGGAAATTGGCCAGTTCACCATGTCATACTCGGTTCTCTATATGATGTACATACTGCTGAAGGTATAAATACGTGTGTGTATTTCTGTATAATTGCCTTCAAAAGTCTCAAACTACATTGAAAAACTGGGATTCAAAATTATATTTAAACCAGAAAATAAGTTTGAGATATATTAAATGTATTTGTTAAATATATTAAAATATATATATTTTAATATATTCCAATATTTTTATATATTTAAATATAGGTTTTAAAATATTTTTAAATATTTACTACTTTTATCAATAAAGCAATTTTCATTTAAACTTTCAAATCGATATACTACCGTAATGTTTTTGAAAGTCTCTTATGCTCACCAAGGCTGCATTTATTTGATAAAAAAAATACAGTTAAAACTATATTATTATTATAGTTTCATTGGGTTCTTGAAAGGTGCTATATAAATAAAATATTATTATTATTATTATTACATTTTTAAATAACTTGTCTATAAATTGTAATTTATTCCTGTGATGGCAAAGCTGAATTTTCAGCAGTCATTACTCTAGTCTTCAGTGTCTCATGATCCTTCAGAAATCATTCTAGTATGCTGATTTGCTGTTTAAGAAACATTTATTATTGTTATCAATGTTCAAAACGGTTGTGCTGTTTAATGATTGTGGCAACCATGATACATTTTTCTTTTATAACATTACAAATATCTTAAATTGTCACTTTTTCGATAAACTTAATGCATCTTTGCTGATTAAAAGTATACATTTCTAAAATATTACTGATCCAATAAGTAGTGGATGTATGACATGATACATGTAATCATCTATAAAAATGAACTCCTGCAAACCCGCATACACCTATATTCACACACAGTGTTATTTTGTCTACTGGTCTGATTTGTACAGTCTAAAGCAGGGTTCCTCAAATCTTGCCCTGGAGGGCCAGTGCACTGCAGAGTTTAGCTCCAACCCTGATCAAACTCACCTACCTGTGATTTTCTAATGATCCTGAAGACGTTGATTAGCATGCTCAGGTGTGTTTGATTAGGGTTAGAGCTAAACTCTGCAGGAAAGTGGATCTCGTGGGCCAGATTTGAGGATCCCTGGTCTAAAGCAAAGCTTTTTTAGCTGTAGAAGAGGGAATGTAAGGGGGATTTGAGGAATGACCGCGATGTATGGAGCCAGTCATAAAGTGTGTTCTGTCCTTGAGAAGGATTTGGGAAAAGGTAGAGGGAAATTAAACTCCCCTCTGGATGGTTTTTGAATATAAGTGTGTTCATTTATATGTTTAGAATAATTTGGTGCATTTGGCTTTTATTAGTATCCCTGTGTTTTCTGTGTAGGTGTACGTCCTTCATGTGTCAACGAGGTGTTTCTATGCCCTGAAAGCAGAAAGTATGGCTGCCGTCAGTGTTGACACTGGAAATACTGTGACAGTGAGTGCATTTATAATGGAGTTTGTTTTGCTGTCACACGATACAGCAGTTTTAATGTTGTTGTATAACATATACATATTTTTACATATATATTATAAACCTCCAATTCCAAATTACTGCCCAATTTTTTGAGTGATTGTTTAACACAAATAGATCAACTATATGTAGTTATTTAATAATAATAATAATAATAATTTATCTTCTGTTTAAAACATTTGGATATTTGTTGTGTTTTTGGCTAACAGGTGAAGCTGCCTTCTTATAATGAGGCTCTCAAGATGAGAGCAGAAGATACTCCCCCTTCCTATCATGAGGCTTAAACTCAATGCGTGCTTCAGGCATGGTTTTATGATGCAAAAACCCCCTTTGGGTTTAAACCACAAATATTAAGCACAAATATTCACACGCATACTAACAACCACATCCACATGCAACACAAACAGGCAATGGCTATGCTTACATCTATGCTTTTACAAAATAAAGGTACTTAATTTATGTGTTTCTAATTATTGTGTCCTTACTGGCAGGCATTAGGTTTAAACAGTAACGTTTCTCTCATGCATCACTGTCATGCTTATCATTTGATCACAAGCCAAAAGCTAGATCTGGTTATACGATTATGAGACAGTTAAAGCTGTTTGTGTAAGCAAAGACGGGAAATTGAATCCCTGTAATAACCATTTAAATTGCTTGATATAATTGCATAAAATTCAAACACGTAAATCTTCACATCATGCTCAGTGATACATGACAAAATATATGTAAAGCATTTAAAATATTTATTTATTATATATATAAACTGTTTCATATACCTTAGTTTCCACTTAATTTGGTCAATAGCTACACATTTTTCAAAATGAATTATAAAGAGCTCAAGCTTTTTCCAGGAGACTTGAGCATGCTATAGTGTGGTACAGATGGTGCAAGAAAAAACCCTTTAATGTTCTTGTCAATGTCATTGGCATCACACTTCACATGGCTTTTTCCAGCAGGTTGGGGATGGATGGAAGCAGGAGAAACAGTATGTGTTTAGATACCTTAATTGCTGTTTTATGCAATATATAAAACAAACATACGCACCTCATTTACATAGACAAACTGGACTACCGGAGTGTATTTTCGAGTGTTTCTGGGTACTTCACAAGAAGCTTTAAAGGGTTACTGACCTCTATGTCGTTCCAAACTCATTTGAGAAAAAAAACAAAAACGGGTTGTTTAGAAGAATGTTTGAGCTGCTTACACTGAAAGTGGAGAGTAACCAGGGCTGTCGAGCCCAAAATTACAAAAAGTATCAAAGTTTTTTATACAATTTGTGCAGTGCGTTTCATGTCTTTTGAAGGCATACAATAGCTTTTTGTAAGGAACTGGCTGAAATTTAAGTCATTCTCTGATAATCTTGCTTAACAGCTGTGGTCACCATTCATTTTCATTTTGGACACTCTGTAAAATATCTCCTTTCATGTTGCATAGAAGTAAGTCATGCAGGTTTAATAAGGGGTCTGCCAGTGACAGAAAATAATATATGAAATCTTTAACTATTTTGTACTGACAGGTGAAAATGTGGCCTACACCTCTAATAGAAATGCTGTATCACACTCAGTGTGATCAACTTTTATCTCACGCACAGACACAGGCCTACATGTGCTCGCATGGACACTCGCATTTCCCAACAGACATACTAGACACTGCATGGTGCATATAGAAGAAAAACACAGACGTACACGTACACATAGTCAAAACAGAGCCGTCTGTGTTGGATCAGGCACGGAGGCTTCCCACATAATTCCTGTGCATAAATTCCTGCGTGTGTGAGATTAATTTGAGAGGAAAAGTGCCCAGAAAAGACAGATTCATCTTAATGTTTATTTGAGTTCAACCCCAAGCTAGAGACCCCTCCTAGGGCTCCAAATGAACTCGGTTTCCCTTACACAAACATATACACAGATCAAGGTGTGTTTGTCTTTCCTACCCAAACTCTAGGTTTTTTCGGAGCAGGTATCCCCCTCCCCCCAAAACAGTCCATACACCTCGGGGAGATAGATTTGAGGGCGCGGCTCGAAACTTAAGCGTGTATCTGTGAATATGTGTGTGTTGATAACCTGCACGTTTCTCTGTCTGTGAATCAGTCTGCCTCTGGTTGTCGAGCAGGTCATTAGGACTCACGCCGCATTACAGTATGACATTGCCGGGGTTTGTGGTGCTGCTATGCATCCTGGGAGCTCAAGCCACTGTGGATCTGAGAAATGCTGCTGCTATGGGTAAGAAAACAGACTGCATCATTAACAGATCCATTAATGTCATGAATTTATAACTCGATACTAATAACCCAATAACAACAGGAATAAATTTGTGTTGTTGAATATGTAATGAAGGGCAAATGTCATCCCAACAAAAATGAGTCTGGCTGGTTTAATGTAGTTGTGTTCTTTGCTGAAAAGGCATTGAAATGCATGCTGGTTAGTGTTGGTTGACCTGTATGCTAAATAACTATAACTACAAAGAATAGCAAAAGAATGCAGGTCAACCAGCATGGTATTTCTTCTGAAGCTGGTTTAAAGGGACAGTTCACCAAAAATGTTGTCATTTACTCACCTTCATGTTGTTCCAAAACAGTATGAATTTCTTTCTTCTGCTGAACACAAAAGAAGATGTGGCTAGAGAAGTCAATGGCAACCAGCAACTTTTTGGTTACCAACATTCTTCAGCCACATCTTCTTTTGTGTTCAACAGAAGAAAGTAGCTCACACAGGTTTGGAACAACTTGAAAGTAAGTAAATGATGACAGAACTTTAATTTTTGGGTGAACTGTCCCTTTAAGCTAAGAAGCCTAAATACATGCAGACCAGTATCCAAACACAACATATGCTAAACTACTCATTTTCACAGAGTTATCACATCTGTAGAAATATTTTATTTAAAATCATCATATTTGCCTATATTTTTATTTTAACACAATAGTTTGGATGATAGAGATTAATGTTAAGCAAATATGTGACCTCAGAAAGCATGCACTGTGAAGCATAATTTTCTTCATCTAGCATTTTTCTAATTATAACTTCTGAGTAGAATTACATTCTCTCCTGTTGTGCTAAAGATAATTTTCTGTGTTCTAAAGCCATGCTTAGAGAATCTATAATTAAATTGTTAGTTTCATTTGCATAGATATGTGTTAAAAATACCAGAGGAACTTCAATCAAGTGGGTAATTACAGTTATGTTTCCAGTGGTTGTACATAACTTGTATGTCCTCTAGGAAAATGAGTTTTTAAGGTTTCAAATGTCATTACATTTGTACACAAAGAGGCCCTGTACTGCACGAAAGTATGTAAATCTGTGTGTGCATGCATACCTGAGGCTGAATGTATAATCAATGGGAGTTATTATGAGAACGACCAACACTGTACATTTATTGAGTTACCTGCAGACCACAGTCTAGCTTTTCACTCTCACTTTTTTCCTTCACCCCAATATGTACAATACTGTTTAAAAGTTTGGGGTCAGGAAGATTTTTTTTTCTTTTGAAAGAAATTAATACTTTCATCAAAAGTGACAGTAAAGACATTTATAATGTTACAAAAGATTCCAATTTCAAATGAATGCTGTTCTTTTAAACATTCCATTTCATTCTGAAAAAAATAAAAACGTACCACAGTTTCCACAAAAATATTAAGCAGCACAACTGTTTTTACCACTGATAATAATAAAAGTTTCTTGAGCAACAAATCAGCATATTAGAATGATTTATGAAGGATCATGTGACACTGAAACCTGGATTAATAGCTGATGAAAAAACAGCTTTGTCATCACAGGAATAAAATACATTTTAAAATATATTCAAATAGAAAACTGTTCATTTAAATTGTAAACATATTTCACAATATTACTGTATTTTTGAGCACTGGTGAGCATAAGAGACTTCTCTCCTCCATATATTCACACATATTTACATCTTCTCTTCATTCTTTTACTCTTTCCAGCTGCAGGCTTGTGTAACACCAAGCCCACTGATGTGGTGTTCATCATTGACAGCTCTCGAAGCGTCCGCCCCTCAGAGTTTGAACAGGTCAAGGTCTTCATGACCAAAGTAATTGATGGTTTGAACGTCGGGCCTGATGCTACTCGTGTGGGCGTCGTAAACTACGCCAGTCGAGTGAAGAACGAGGTCTCTCTGAAGTCCCACAAAACCAAAGCAGCACTGGTCAAAGCCGTGTCCAAGATCGAGCCACTGTCCACCGGTACCATGACCGGCCTCGCCATCCAGTTTGCCATGAACGTGGCCTTCAGCGAAGCCGAGGGAGCGCGCAAATCCCCTGACATCAGCAAGGTCAGAGTCCTAACAATCCCATAAAACCACCATATTGGCATCAATAACAATGTTAAGCCTCTTATTTGGCAACATGCATCTTGCATTATGTAATCCGCAATGGATACATTAGGCCCAGGCGAACATATGAATCTACAATTATGTGAGCAAATCAGCAGTTTTAGACCATTTCAGTAAAATATATCATTAATAAACATTCACAGGTTGCCATTATTGTGACCGACGGCAGACCTCAGGACAACATCCGTGACATTGCAGCAAGGGCGCGAGAGGCCGGCATTGAGATATTCGCCATCGGAGTGGGTCGCGTGGAGATGACCACGCTCAGACAGATGGCCAGCGAGACTCTTGAGGATCACGTGGACTACGTGGAGAGCTACAGCCTGATTGAGAAGCTCACCAAGAAGTTCCAGGAGGCCTTCTGTGGTAAGAGGAAGGAGGAGGTTGAGAGGAAGAATGGGGAGGGAATAGAGGTCTGGAGACTGTCCTCACCATGGCTGCTGATATTAAAGGTGTATAAACAACAGAGGGCATGAGTATCCATAGGGCATGTTATGATTAATCTCACCTCCAGACGTAGATCTCCACCTTGTGCTTGATGCTCCACTGCACTTGTTCTCTGGGGGAGGAAGTAAAAGCATGTGTAGCCACTGATGTGATTGTAGTCGCTGCAGTGCAGTGGTTCTCAGCTTGCTGATATTACAGACAATTTCAAACCTTAAAAGGTTGAGAACCAATGCAGTAGAAAGTCTGGATCAGAGCAACAGCCACCTGAGACAAACAACATTGAGACTAATACCAAAACTTTTCTTTTTCTGCAAGTCTCAGGTGTCTGGGTCTCTGACATATTTCTGTGTTTTAAAGATTTGCTGTTCATTTGAGTGCAGCGGATTGTTAAAACCCATTGATTTTCTTGAGTTCCCACTTCACATAGAGTAATTCTCTCCTCGCTAACCCTTCCTTCCCCTACCCGGTGTGTGTGTGTGTATGTTACATTCATGGTAGCGGTTGTGTCGGACCTATGCGCGACAGGCGATCATGACTGTGAGCACACTTGCATCAGCACACCCGGATCTTTCAAGTGTGCCTGCAGAGAGGGATTCACACTCCAGGGCGACGGCCGATCATGCAGCGGTGAGTATGTATGAATGTTGGGTAAGTGTCAAAGACATAAGTAAAATACTTCATAGCCATGTGCAGTTTTTGATGTACTTTATTTAAAACCCCTGCTTTAAAGATGAATCAGATTCTTAATGGCCAAGAGACATTTTATCTTTCACAGCCTACTAACCAAACACATTCACTCTAAGCAAAATACTACTAGCAAACTACTATCATGTGACTAAACGACTTGCTGATAATTTAACATCAAGGGTCCCACAAGGGTTTTAAGCTTAACCCCAAAATGACACCCTTTCTAAAATTTTAAGTCTGCTTTATATTTTCATACAGACCCATTTATCAATTGTAAGAAAAGAATAATGTAATATATTTTTAAAAAAAATCTATATTAAATAATTGACTTTCATATTTCCACCATACTGAAGCAAAAATTACATTTTTGGAAATATTATCTGGAAAATATTTACTTTGATATAAAGTGAAATATTTTTTTAATATAATGTTAGATGTATAAACCTATGTTTATATTTTTTTGTTTATATTCTTACACAAATATATGCAGATTCAGTTTTTATTTCTTACTCTTGAAAACTAGGGCCATCAATAGAATAATCAATTGGATTTTTAGGCATTTTATATTTAGAAATAATTAAGTTTGGCAAATGTATTTAAAAAAATTTTTATAATATATATAATTAATACCTTAAACTTACATGTTAACTTTGACAGCCCTAATAATTAATTTTGTGAATTTTGTCTTTCTCTCTTAAATTTTTGGTTGACCCCCAGAATCCTCTTGCGGTCTCATGGGGGTTCCTGGACCCTAGTTTGTAAACTCATGAGTTACCACAAACATCCTCTGTCTCTCTTATCCCAGCTTGCAGTAACGCAGCCACAGATGTGGTCTTCTTGATCGACGGCTCCAAGAGTGTGAGACCAGAGAACTTCGAGCTGGTCAAGAAATGGATCAACCTGATCATCGACAAACTGGAAGTGTCAGAGACAAACACCCATATGGGACTGGTGCAGTATTCCAGCACTGTGAAGCAGGAGTTCCCTCTGGGACGCTACAACAACAAAAAGGCCCTGAAAGAAGCAGTGAAAAAAATGGACTATATGGAGAGGGGAACCATGACTGGCCTGGCCATCAGTTTCCTGGTGGAAAACAGCTTTACTCCTAACCAGGGCGCCAGACCCGGCGTGGCAAAGGTCGGTATTGTCTTCACTGATGGCAGGTCACAAGACTACATCGGAGATGCTGCCAGGAAGGCCAAGGATAACGGTTAGGAAAAAACACACAGAAATGCAATGCAAAAAGCAATGTGTATGAGTTCTGAGTGTTTTACAGTGCACTGTGTCTGTGCTTTAGGCTTTAAGATGTATGCTGTGGGTGTTGGCAACGCTATTGAGGACGAGCTGAAACAAATCGCCTCTGAACCTGTCGCTGACCATTACTTCTACACGGCAGACTTCAAAACCATTAACCAAATTGCCAAGAAGCTGCAAATCAATGTTTGTCAAGGTAAATAAAATCAAGATGAATATGACCTTTAAACTAGCATTTCATCAACTAAATTTGTTTTTGCTCTCCTGCAGTGGAAGATCCCTGTGAATGCAATTCCGTTGTCAAGTTCCAGAAAAAAGTGGAGGAGGCACTACAGGCATTAACAAAGAAATATATCCTTTCTTAACTAGAACGTTTAGGTTCAGGTTAAAATTTTACTACACAAATTCCTATTGTGCTCAATATTCAGTATTGACTTACGGAATGCTGAGAGGTGAGATGTGTCTTTTTAAGAGGGTTTGAGATGAAACACCTTTGGACTCAGTATTAGTATTAAAATTAAAATCAAATGTAAAGAAATTAGGGCGTGCACAATATAATGGTACCATACTGGTTAACAGCTGATTTTTACTGGGTTTAATAGATATATATCTGTCAATATTGGAAATTTAATTATGCATGCTCATTTTCACCTACTTGCAAGTAATAAATGGTTATCAGCCATTAAAATGAAAATAATTATTGGCTTATAATGACCAGCATTTTAGCAGTAATGCATCTCTAAAAGAAAAATGTGTAGGTATAGACAACAATGTTTAAAGCATAAAAATGTATAAGGCATCATAAATGGTTAGGATGCTACTATTGCATTATTTCCTTGACAGCAGCATCACTGGAAGCTGTGACGAAAAGGATCACTGCCCTGGAGAACAAGATTGTTTGAGAAGGCACCAACATCTAATTCTCACACTGCCATTCCTTTCTTTTCTTGTAAAAAACACCTCATGTGACCTCTGACCCTAATGCTTAAGTTTCTCTCCTGTCCTCCACTCCAATTCTTTCTGCTACTCTGCCTTCATCACTATTGTCCATGGGGATGGAGCACTGATTGTGATGATGACCATGGTTTACCTGACCAAGCTTGCTCTGAATTATGGTCACCAATCGACACAATTCAAGGTGTCGATATTCAAACAGCCATTCCCTCTAACAAAACCCTGTGTGTGTTGAGTAAAAATATTCCCATATGGTCTGAGAAGGCCTTCACATACAACTTGGACAATAAAGTCTTCCCTGTGGGGAGGTGGTGTGTACATTAAATCCAGAGAAGGTTTCATTCTGTCTTTGCTTTTCTTCATTCTACCTTTCTCAAACCCATTCTCCCAGATTTTGCCCCGAAAATATAATTTTATATGGAATATATATATAATGGTAATTTAATATAAGATTGGACTTGAAATAAACGTGTGAATACTTGATCATTTTCTCAGATAAAACACTCCATGAAGCACACACAAACGCAGACACAACACACACACACACACACACGTAACTCACAGGCAAACATTCACTGACTCGGCAAGTGCTAAACATACCGCTTGTGATGATTCAATAAAATCCCATTTTGTGTCTGTGTCTTTGTTTGTTGTGTCCTTGTTTTTGTGTGTCGAACAGATGTGCATTAGGCTTCATTACTCTTCAATGCAAGGTTACATAAGAGAAAATGTTCAGCATAATTATTAGGAGCCCCAGGTACAGAGGGATGTATAGTGTAAGTAAGAGTCTGTGTATGTAAAGCAGCTGTAGTTATATAACATCAGCAGTAATGAAAGGTTGTAGATGAAGTGAATGAGGCTTTCTCTCATCAACTATAGAGCCTTTTCTATTACACTACATGATCTTTTTTCTTTAGGACCCAATTTTTATGTTGCATACAACACACTTGTAATTTTTATGTTTGATAGTAAACCCATAACCCTTATTTATAGTTGAGGCTGTCTTTTTAACATTACTTTTAGTTTTTTCATGGATTCTGAGGCTAAGCAAACTGACGTACAATGGTTCCTATCTGGTTTAAGCTAGGTGTTAATTTACTGACCAGCAACCATGTCCAGTTTGACCACTTTAAAATCGCAAAGAAATGGAAGTAGTGAGAGATCTTTTCTTCTGTATTGTGATGTAAATGGATTATATTGAAAAAATAAAAATGCAGCAGGAGGACTTGGTTCTGTTGATGAAGTAAGAACTGAATGCTACCTTGCAGTCGACTGTAAAATGGCAGGGTTTAGGCGAACTAAATGATCAGAAAAATCCAGCATATGTCACCACTGAGAAGTCTGTTGTTTCACCAGAAGACTGAGTCATGATATTCTGATTAAAATCATTTCAATAAAATAAAAAATGTAACATGCATTAATGAATTGTTCACAATAAGATCATTAATATGCATTTAGAAAATATATAGGGTGAATTTTACTTTCTTGCTGAATTTAAGATTATATGACTTGATAATACACAGATTTGTTGCTTGTCCATGATGGTCTACCAGTTACTGGCCAGCTAATGACCAGTTTGGACCAGCTTATTATTATTTTAAAGCTACCTGTCACTGACATGACAGGCTGTCAGATAAATGCTTCTGTAGAACAGAACTAAGCTGTTAATCAGGGGAAAAAAACATTGCTCTGTCTCAAATGGATTTAGGAAAAAAGATATTTCCGAAATGATTTAAAGGGGTCATATGATGCTTTTTTAAAGATCATTATTTTGTGTATTTGGTGTAACAGAATATGTTGACATGCTTTAATGTTCAAAAAACATTATTTTTCAAATACTGTACATTATTGTAGGCCCTCTATGCCCCGCCTCTCTCAAACACTTCGTTTTCTACAAAGTCCCTCCTTCAGACAAG
>NW_015645538.1:792127-820284 GCF_001515625.1 Sinocyclocheilus rhinocerous
GGCGTGTTAGAATGAGCCGTTTTAGGGGGGCGTGGCAGAGTCTTAACTTTGATAAAGAATATCTCTTTGGTTTTGAGACTTTAGTCTTTGCAACTTCAGGGATCTTATCTATGCACAATCAGCTTGTAACACTCCAAAGAGAAAGGAAAACTTCAAATCGCATCATATGACCCCTTTAACATTCACTTTCTATTATGAAAGTGTCAAGACTTCTACATTGTCATATTTACCTAAGCTATGTCAAGATGACTCGCTCACAGTTTTGTCCATACAGCAGCACCAAACCGGCAGGTCATGTATGATGTCCGCACAGTATACCCGGTTACAGCTGGGGCCGGGAGCTCTGATCTCCGTTACCGGCGGGTTGCGTCATGCTGCGCCGGAGAGGTGACGCAAGAGTCCGGCGCTGTGTGTTCACGTACGCCACGCCTCCTCCCGCTGCCGTTTCCTGCTTTCCAGAAGACTACAGGCGCAATGAAGTCATAGAGCGCAAACCCTCCGAGACTTTCCAGCATCATTATTGGGTTAAACCTGTGAATTCTGAACACTTGCATTCTTCAGATGAAGGTGAGTTCCTTTATGTGACCGAGTCTTCTTATGACCGTGTCGGTGAGCCGGCGTCTAGTCTGTTTGTATACGGCTCACGGATAAAGTTTACAGTAGATGCTCTACCTGAGCTATCATTTGATGTGTTCGTTAAAGTCTTCATATTGTGAGTCATTAAAGGTCCATTTGAGCCAGCGATGTTCATTTAAGTATCCAGTTAATCTGTTAATTAATCTATTAATGCCAAACTTGATGATTTTTTAACTTGATGATTTTTTAAATTTACGAATCGGACTGAATCGGTCCGAACCGTTTCGCGTTAACAACTCACTGATTCACTGAACCAAGAACCATTTCCTTCGGACAACCGATAAATGAGTTGATAACAGAATTTGGGGTGAACAGTTTGAGGCGAAAAAAAACAACAAAACAAACAGAAATGTTTCATAAAATGTATGAAATATGTGTATGACTTGATTGTATGACATTTTTATCAACGTATAAAAAACTGTTGATTTTAATAAACCGCACGATGTTGTAAAGAACTGCTGAATGGTTTTTAAACATGTTATCAGCATTTACTGGAATACTGATAGCTTGGTGCCAGTTATATGATAATGCATTGCACATTAATATCTCTCTGATAGGCTTAATATTTTTTCAAAACTATTCAACTGGACAACAAAGGGCTTTATATTTTCAGTATCTTTATTAGTGTCTATTGTCACCCTTTCTTTTTCTCAGGAGGAAGCAGGAGTTGACCTACCCCAGGCGTTGCCCTCTGGGCCCAGTGCCTTTATCCCAATTGAAGAGGTGTGTGTTGTTTTTTGACATGCCTGTTTGTGGAATTTGTCTTTACATCCAATGAATGCAGTAGCTTTGTGTTTTGGTGAAAAGCTAATAATTAAATCTTAAAAATTTGAGAAATAAATACGTTTGGAATAGAAATGAAATACTTTATTTTTCTTGCATGTCATGTGACCGTAAACTGACATAAGAGGACTGTGAACGTGCAAATGCTTTGTTAAATTATGGAAATATTAACTCAAAACCCAGGGGGTATTTCAGGTAAATATTTTAGGTAAAAGAGGTTTGGCTGACAGAAAGGTTTGGGAGATCAAGGTGCATTCACATTAGCACACTGTCTGAAACACTGTTTACACAGAAGTCACTTTCAAATTAAGCAGCTTTCTGTTAGTGCGGCAAATTCACATGAGCATCTTAAACATGAGCAAAATCTGCGTGGAGAACGAGAAGATTTCTATTGACATGCCTTGATTTTGCCTGCAAAATTTCACTTAGCAACAGTAAATGTGAGCGTATCTTTAGATGATAAATATAATATTGTTGTCAGTGCTTACAGAACAAAACTGTGTTCTCTACATATCTGTTTGTTTCAGATTCTAGAGGAAGGGGCAGCACAGGAAGTGATGTCAGAGGCTCTGTTGTCAGAGGGACGTGTAGACCATATCAACACGATGATGGGGCTACATCCCACCTACCTGACCTGTTTTCTGCAGACCCACAGTGCTTTGCTCCAGCTGGATGGCCCTCTGCCTCTGTCATGGAGACATTTTATAATCATATTGGTAAGGGAAGAAACTTGGTACCTTTAGATTGCAAGTTTTAAACACAAATGAGTATATGTTTATAATCAACACAACAGTAATTTTCTGTGTCTGTGCAGGCGTCTGCACGTCACCAGTGCTCGTACCTGGTGCAGCATCACAGCTCTGCTTTTCTTCTTGCTGGTGGAGATGAGTCCTGGCTTAGAGGACTTCACTGTGCACCTCCCAAAATACAGCACCTGCAGACACTCAACAAACTGCTTGCACACAGACCCTGGATCATCACCCAGGAACATATACAGGTAAAAAGCACAGATCATCAGTTTTGGGGAAGCTACTCTGAAACCATAATTTCTAAGTGACAAGTGGAAACTTGAAGTAGACGGTCAAGCAACACTTTTTAAAAGGTATCCACCTTATTTTTCCCATAAGAGTGGGCACGGCCATTTGTAAATGTTTAAAACAGCTTGTTTTGCTGCTTGATATTGCAAACTGGTGTGTCTTAACATATTATTTTAATGTATTATCTTAATTATGAACACTGTGGTTTGTAGTGCAACCAGTTTTACCATTTACTGCACTTTGTTATTCTTCTCGCTATTTCCCTACAGCGGCTAATGAACTGTGAATTCTCACACATTCACAGAAAACATCTTACTTCCACATTGAAAAATAAGGTGGATATAACTGCTACAAGTTGCTAACAAAAAGAAGTTAGCAATATCTTTATAATTTTGATTTCAGAAAATTAATTCTGCAATTAGGCATTTATTTAGAACATAAACATCTGTATTAGGGTGACAGCCTTAAACGGAATTAAATATTTTATTTTTTATTTTACTTTTTAACATTTATCATTCTTTTTAACGGTTTTGTGAATTCACTAAAGTGAATTAGCTGCATATACAAAAAATAGAAGTTCAGTGATTTAGCATTTTTCAAAAAAAAAAAATTTGTTACTGGAAATGCCACAGTATTTTGAACTAGAGCTATGCTACTCAAAATGTAGTTATAATAGCTAGTAGAATTGCTACTATTATTATTATATTTTGATATGTATTCTTTGTCATCTTGTTCTGTCGGTTCATTTTGGAAGGCTGTTTCCAAAAACTGGCGTTCTCTTTGTGCCAAAAAAAAACAGAGTTGACTGCTTTGTACAATACATGTGTTTATGTCTACTGTTATTGCTGTTATTTTTATTTTTATTTTTTTTGTGTGTGTGTGTGTGCCGTCTTTCTTGTTGTGAGTTCATCACAGTTTTATGCTTTATAAGTTAATGCTCTAAGTGATTGTTCTGCATCGCGTTTTACAGATTTCCATAACCCAACATTAAAATTTTTTTTTTTTCATACCATCTTTCTAAATCTCTGAATTTTGACAAAACACAAAGATGAAACTTAATGACTAAAGATTCATTTTCGTTTATAACAGAAAGATAAATACAACTCATTATTTAAAAAAAATTATATGTATTGTATTGTGCAGTCGACGCTTATTTTGTACTGCTACTTATTTATAAAGAAACTTGTTCTTAGAAAAAATCTTCTATATTCACAGGCGTTAGTTTGTCCTGGTGCTGAGGCTCGGTGGTCCCTGGCAGAACTGATTCAGGCTATTGTATTGATGAGCCATGCCCACTCTCTGGCCTCATTTGTTTGGGGTTGTGGTGTTCTCCCAGAGCCCGAGCAGTCAGGAGATGAGTCTCTCCAAATGTGTTCACCCACAGAGTCCTGTTGTGCCCGAGACACGGCCAGAAATCAGCAAGAGGTATTGAATTGTGACTGATGTATCGATCATAAGTAAAAGAGAATATTTAGTTTGTTTTGCTCAGGCAAATCTCTTTGATTTGTCTGTGCGCAGTGGTCTGAGGCTGTGAACGAGGTTAAGCTCTTGATGGAGAAGATGATGATAGTTCAGCAGCAAGGTGAAGAGTTTACACAAGAAGAGATGGTTACTCGCTTTGAAAGAGAAAGGACTGAGAGTTTGCTGGAACTTGCTGATGGTATGAACACACATATGCATAATTCAATACACCCAGTGGCAGGGTTTCTCCTGGGTCAAAATAGTCTTCTGTTGTAGTTTCTGCACATTATAGTACATCTCATAAATCACATTAAATTTTATTACATTTGTGTTGGCTGCCACCAAGTGAAGTTTTGGGCTTTCCTGAGCAAATTTTATGACATTGAATGCCCTAAGTTGAACTATTTAAATAACTTTTAATGGATGTTTCACATCTTTTTTCACTGCCTGACCTGTGTCATATTTTTTTTATCCCTTACAGTACAGCGTTCTGTCCTTCCTGATTGTTTTTCGAGGTTTGTTGTGGATGCAGATTTTACTTACCAGGATTTTAGTCCTAGAGGAGTGCAGGCCCCCCCAACCATGAGAGCTCAGGTTGAATACTCTTGTATATTCTCAACAACATAACAATTATGCATAGAAGGCATTATTTTTGTTAAAAGTATATAATATGTATTATATGTTGTTTTATCTGTGTTATTTTAGTATTATACTGTTTCCATATTTATATTTTGATTTATCTTCTATTTTTATATATTCACTTTAATTTTGGTTCAGCTTTTAGTAATTTTTATGCGTTTGTTTTTCTTTTTTTTTTATTAGTTTCTGTTTGTTTTAAAATATTTCTGTTTAGCTAAATATTGCTATTTTTTGTTCTAGTCTTACACCTTTTAATGCTTCAACTTAAACATATTTGTTTAAATTAGTCACCAAGGCAACATTTCTAATTTTTGTTTAGGTTTTTCATGTAATATTTATATTTAATTTCAGCTTTATTTCAATTACCGAAAACTACTTTTAATAGTTTTAGCTAACAATAACAGCACTGGTTATATCATGATCTCTACATATGATTTTGTGCTTTCAGGACTATTCGTGGGAAGATCACGGTTTCTCTCTTATGAACAGGCTGTATGGAGAGATGGCACAGCTTCTGGATGAGAAATTTCAGGTGGTGTGTGCGCTCACGTATCACACCATGGCCATGCACTCGCACGTGGACACCTCCACACTCCGCAAAGCCATCTGGAACTACATTCACTGCATCTACGGCATCAGGTCAGTCATGCATGCATCATAGCCATGAAACGACCTTAGGACGTTCAGCCGTATGGGACAAAGAGTGGGTTAGGGTTATGTTTATATAAGAAGGAAAAGCAGTCCTAGTTATAATCATATTTAAAGACTGCACATTATGAGGAAAAAGGTAGACATAAAATGCATTACTTTTGGTGGTTAAAATTCTAAAATTGCTCTAATGTGAATCTAATGTGCTCTAATGTGCACTTGCATGTCATTGTTCGCCTACACAGGTATGATGATTACAATTATGGGGAAGTCAACCAGCTGTTGGAACGCAGTTTAAAAGTGTACGTTAAGACAGTGGCTTGTCACCCGGAGAAAACCACACCAAGAATGTACTTCTCTTTTTGGAGGCAGTTCCGCCACTCAGAAAAGGTACAAGATGTGTGAGATTTCTTGTTTATGATTCAAGTGTGTTCATATTTTAATAACTTGCATTTGCTTCAGCAGTGGTACTTGAATTATGCTTGCTCTCTCTGTTTTCTGAATTGTTGAATTAATTAGCATTTTGGAGTAATGTTTTAGTGGCCTCTAGTGGTTAAACTTTTTTTGACAGACTACAAACTCCTTTTAAATGTTGTAACATAATTGTGACCATTTAATTGTGGTTGCTTTGTTGGATAATGTTATGGTGACCTTAACTTCACAAGTGGATTTATCAATTAGGGGTAGTAAAACTGCCTGTTTATTTCTTATTTAAGAAGTTTTGTTCTTTTATCTAGGTCCATGTGAACCTGTTACTGATGGAGGCTCGACTGCAGGCAGCTTTACTTTATGCTCTCAGAGCAATTACACGCTACATGACCTAATATGCGCACAAGAGCATTAAAACAAGGGATGACCTGTATACACTACTATGCTCTGATTGTAGCGTGTGTTAACACACAAATTGCACACAAACACACTTTAAAAGCACGAAGGCTTAAGAGCAATTTAGTTTCATTTTCTCTTTTCTTTGCAATATTTTTGGCTTATTTAGGCTGGTTGATCAGCTGCTACTGGATCATAATTGGATTTTGGAGGCAGCGAATTTTGCACGTGTCCTATGAGTAAATTGTCGTTGTGGTCTTTCTTTTATCATACTGTGAATGTGTCTTTGCCCTGCTGCAGTATTGTGTTCTGTATGTTTGTGCGTTTTGATGAATGTTTATATGAGTTTGACACTAAGAACTCTACATTGCCTATTTCTCTCTCAGATTGAGAGCTGATTTAATGTGGGGTAAGATGGATGAAAAAAAAAACATTTTGTTGTTGGTGTGCATTTTTATGTATAATAAAATATTTTACTATGACATTACTGTTTTGATTCATTTCTTTGTATATAATGTGCACAAGGCAAATTCCACAAATGCACTTTTGCCACATGTCCCATGATTTTTTTTTTTTTTTTTGACTAAAGGCATATTTTTTGTGAGCCCCCAAATATGCTTGATAAACTGTTATCTAACATAAAATTACCAACAAAAATTGCTTATAATAACGTTGGAACTTTTTTATTGTATACATATTGTCGTTATTTTATCTAATGTTGTAAAACTAAACACAAATAAAATCTAAAAGACTATTTACACATTTGACAAGTTGATGTTGCAAAAAAGAAAAGAGAAAAGAAAACAACCGCTCAATTGACAACATAACTTTCTTAAAAGTAAGCACCTCCGAGTTTAAGGTCAAACTTTGTACCCTAATCGTGGAAGGTTCAATAAACTCGAAAAAAATTTTTTCAGCGTAACACCATGGATATCTACATTCGCTGGTGCCAGGCAGAACTGCACTACCAACATTTTGGGGAATAATTTTTAATGCGTTATTTAAAGGACACGGGATTATATAATAGAATTTAGTGAAGATTACAGTCCTGATCCACACTCCTAATCAGTAGGTGGCGTTAATGCACCTAAAAGTTGTATACCATCCGCCATTAAACATCAAGAAGAAGAAGAAGAACTGCACTACCACCAAACAGTCACCAGGGGTCAGTAACGAACAAGAAACATTTTCCGGTAGCAAGTTACTAACATCAAAGAGGACTTTGCAACATCCAAATCAGCGCAGGTACCTGATAGTAGTGTTTAAAACACAGCCATGATGTCTTGAATATTTTATCGCATTAATATGTTTGCTACAGTCAATTATCCACGCCTTTTTCTATGAAAATGCCAACTACTATTAGTAACTTCCTTAAAACGGACTAAATGTTTGTGTCACCTGTGGTTGTCGATATGAGACAAGACATAACGCTCTATTTCGGTGGTAAAACGTCAGTACTGTGTGAAGCATTCAGCAAACAAATATAATTTCCCGGAAATAACTTGAATATGTAGAAGTGTGCAGCTCAGTGCTGACAGGAGGTGGAGTCGCTCGCGCTTAGCCTGGCGCAGAGTGCGCGCGGAATTCAGCGCTTCCGGACACCGCGCGACTCGGGCGAGCGCATCCGCGGCCGGCTGACCGCCGCACCGACTCCTGTGTCTGTGCCTGATCCACCTCTGTCACTGCCAGCGTGTTAGACATTCATAAAGGTAGGAATGATTTACTCTTGCTTACGCAGTTTACTTACTAACAGTTGCTTTTGGTAATAAGAAATTGATGTGAAATAAGAAGTCTTTTTACTTAAGTGCCAAATGTCAGTGGCAGGTTCATATACGAGGGTCTATGAGAAATTAACTTGTTTAGTGACATCCAGCGGGTGCTAACGGGAATAAACGCTTTTTTAGTGATGCATTTAGGGTTTGAGTTGTTTAATTTGTGTGTGTGTGTGTATATATATACATATATATATATATATTAATTAGCGGGAATTAAGTGTAAATAATTTTCAAGAGTGCTGTGAATGGTTATATTGGGTTAGATGGAAGCTGTTAGTTCCCCTAGGGAGTCTGCTGACTACTCTGTCTACACAAGTGAGAGGCAAAGAAGGTCGAGATACACTGTGAGGGGTGAAAGTGAGAGCTGAGATGATCTGAAACCTTTAAATGAGTTGGATGAGCAAAGGAATCGGCAGCAGGTGCATTCTTTGCAGTGCTTTGCATTCTTTATTCAGCTTTTGCTGTTTGCATTATGCAACCAGTTTGTATCTGCTAAAGCTGAGTGAATGAACCAAATTAGATGGAAAGCATGATAATGAGAACACAAAAATGAGAAGTTTGCCGCTCTGGTTTCAGAGCTTCAGTCTCTGATGCTATATCTAGATATATGTGCCGTTCATCTAGTAATATTGGCTGCTTTTCTACTAGTTTTATCTTCTTTTTTTTTCTCACTGTGAGTGTTAAACCGTTTCTGTCATTTTGATTCTTTGGTTCATTTGTTAATTTTGGTGTATGTCGAGGACTATATCAGGCATCTTCCGCTCCAGTTTGGCAATCTAAAGTGAAATAGCAAAGGAAAGACTGGACTGATGATGGGAATCGTGAGCACTTTTGCTGTTGAACTCTTTTCATAATAAGTGAAAGTGTCATTAAAATGTTTTATGTAGTTTAAATCAAATTGAATCAAATAGCCGTGAGTTTGTCCTAGAGCGAAAAACAGAATGGAATGTCTCTAGGACTAGATTAGGCCATAGGCTTCATCACTTCCTGTTCTGTACAAGGCCACTTCCTGGCTGCTCTCCCCTGGCGCTATGGGAGGAAGTGGGTGCGGCTGTCCGGTAAAATTGTCCAAAATGTGATATGTTAAAACTGACTGAGTTAAAGTCTTGGTTAAACATTTTAGCTCTTTTGTGAATAGCTCAGTACTGACGGCGTCACCTGGTGTTTTTGTGCAGGATGAGTGTTAGAATAAGATAATAAAATGTGCTAAATTATGTTGTTTGCAAAGGTTTCTTGTCTGTTAGTGTCCGTCTCATATTATTTTAGTTGAATCAGATGAATTTCACAACCTTCTGTTTAGTGGAAAAATGGAGAATCCACAATTGGTTTCATTAAAAACTAGCTAGAACTAGCTTTCTATTTTTTCTATTCTAACTACTTGTTTTTCTTTGTGTGTGTGTGTGTGTATAATATATATATATATATATATATGTATATATGCGCACCTTGCTACGTGTACTGCGTTAGGCTAACCGAGACTTGTCATTTGCACTTATATATTGTTGCTCTTTTGTTAGTTTTGACTGCTTTTATTGTCCTCATTTGTAAGTCGCTTTGGATAAAAGCGTCTGCTAAATGACTAAATAAATAAAATAAAAAGAATCAATTGATTTTTCAGAGGAAAAAAGTACAAATATTTTGTTTTTCGAAAGCATCAAGGCTAAAATACTGCCTGTTCATGAAAGGCCTGTTCGTGGAATCTCACTCTGGAGGAAATTGACATCATGTGGAAAAAGGAAGCAGCTGTGTTTGTGACACCTGACTTACTGTTCCCAGGATACACTTAGCTATTGTCTTCTCTCTCTCGCCCTCTTTACCGCTTCATCTCTCTGTTTCTCTCTAATTTTGGTCTTGTACTGTATGTGTGTCTACTGTACAGGTTTGTCTAGAGGCTCATGTTTGTCTACTTGCATGCACTGTGTGTATGTCTGTTGTTTATTTATTCAGAGAGTGTTTCCATGAAAGTTTTTGTGTATATGAATGTGTATGTGTGTGTGTGTGTGAGAGAGAGAGTATTGCAGTGTGACAGCTTGTTTCCCGGGTGTCCTATCATTCCAGTTCCACTCACACAAGACTTCCTGTTGGAGGGGGAGGGAACTTCCTCTCCCTAAGTGTAGGAGAAGTGGGAAAAGGGAAAGCAAAGAATGAAGGAGATGCAAGAAAAGAAAAAAAGATGGTAAAACTAAAGTATTTTGTGTGGGGCAACCTGTAGTATTGTCCTGGGCCCTGTCATATGTACAGTAGTGTACTTATTAGGCTTAAAAAAAGGGCCCGACAATTTAGATGTTGTCTCAGGCCCATGAATTTTAGTGGTCATTCTTTTCAGAATAAAACCGAATTGTACCGAATTGTATGTACAGTATATGTATAGTTTATGCATGTGTTTGTATTTTGCCACATTTTTGTATGACATGTTTTGGTTGCATGTGAAAGTTGGTCTAGCATTAGTTAAGTAGCCTATCTGTTTTTGCTTAGAGGCAATTCTGAGAAAAATGAGGACTCAAAAAAGCTGTGAAGATGTACACAATGCTGTTACAGCATGTTTTATAGCAAAGAATTTAATAAAAAAAAGTTTTTCCAGTATGCCAGTAATTATTTTATATATTACAAACATTAGAAGGATCGATAATAAAATACTCTGCTATATCGTCTTAATAAATTGAGTGCAAAACACTGAAAATCATTTAAAATGCTACAAGTGAATTCAGACATTACAATGTTTATAATGTACAGTATGAAAACTGGACATTCATTTTTAAATCTGCAAAAGATTAAGTTTAACGCTGTTATTAAATTATTAGTGTAATGATTAAGTTTAAGGTTGTGTTTAATGGCAAAAGTTATCTAAATGTAAAAATAGAGGAAACGAACGTTCAGTTAAACATCCAATATCAACTGATATGAATAAATTAATAATAATTTGCAATATCAGCTGTTAACTGATGTATTACTGATATAATATGCATTAGTCCAGCAGTAACACATACATTTCAGCATTTTTGTTTGACTTTTTTTTTTTTTTCTTTGATAAGAAATTAATCAAGTGTTATCTTGTCCACTGAAAACTTCACAGGAAAGGTATGTCCAAGTGTTTGTGACTGAAGTTTCTTCCAGTATGTTGTAAGGTGTCAGTGCGAGGGGGTTAAAACTGATGAATTTCATCATTTACAGTAGCCTCCATTATTACTGAACATCTTTGTCCAGCCGCAGTTTCTCACCGTCTTCCTTCCACTTACCCATGCAGGTATATTCGTAGTAATCTATCGGCCTGTAGGTGAAGCATCTCGCTCTATCTAGAATTCAGAAAGGTGCATACAACACTTATCACATGACCTGAATACATGCTCACAAGGTTTGTTTCAGTTGTTTTCTGATTACGGGCTTTGCTCTGGTGACAAACTAGATGGTCTTCTGCATTTGCTGTTGGTAAGCCCTCAAACCCTCAAATGCAACTTCCTCTTATCGACACAGCTGTAAATGCTACGGTTGGTGAGAATGTGAGAGGGCTCTGACATTTTGATACATATTGAGTTTGCCAGTGTGCAGCCCTGGGTGCTTTTACATTACGTTTTCATAAAACAACTTAGACCCTTATTGTTTGATCAGTCATCTTAATTTCTTTGTGTAGTTTATTCTGTAGTTATATATTTTTTCATCTACTTACCTAAAATAACTTTTGATGATTATGGATTTTGGACTGTAGTGTGTTTAAAAGACTTTTAAAAGGGTTTAAAGGTCCTCGTTTTCAACTGTACCAATGCGTTTTTTTGTTGTTGGATAACAAGACTTTGTCACTACATTACATTTTTTTAGTTGACGTGTTACTGATGGTGCTAACGCATGTGTACACGTGTCAAACCACTTTTAGAAAAAAGTGTGGTGTCTGTGTCCGCTGATCTAGAATATATTTAAACGCTGGAAGTAGACTCGTCTCTTCTCTTCTGTTAAAATGGCTTCCATCGAAAAGAGTGAATAGTACAACAGGAGAAGAGATGTGTCATTTGGCTTCCTCTTTTTTTTAATCTCGATTGTTTCTCCTAAACAGCACTGAGATCAAACAGAGAGTAAATTGAGACTTTTGCTAAAGTCTCCTGCATCTCAGATATTTCTCCTGAGAAAAAGACCCCAGTAATCTAATACGTCTCTGATAATATTTAGGACAGATCTCAACAGCATCTGAGCTCAGAACATACCAAAATTAACAATGAAGGCCAGCTTCATACTAGAGCTTTTGTTGCGGACACATGTCTATTTGATTTCAAAATTCAGTTAGTTAAAAAAGTGATTATCAAAGCAAGAAATGGTTCATGTGACCTATAGTGCAGTTTCCAATTGGAATGAAACCAATCTGACTTGTGGAACCTATTGATGACACATAATTTGCAATTTATTATTGTGCATTTCTCATGGCTGCTTGTCTCGGCCCTTGGAGAGCATATCGCATTCCTCGCATCTGTTGTTATGCACCTGCGGCAGATAAGCTCAAGTGCCATTCTGTCTGTGGTGTGGTGGTAAAGAGGGAAATGCTTCAATAATAGTTTCTCTTAAACCTTTACCTAGCTACTGTGGTAAACAGTTACTGCTAATGTGATGAAATTGTACATTTAGGGGTACAACGACTTGTCTGTACAATTCTGTACTTTATCTGACCCTAAAATTTGAATATTAGTACCTTTAGAGTGGTATTATACCCTTAGGTACTTCTTTGAACCTTTTAGGGGTACATAAGATTCAAAGATATCCCTTGGAGGGTACTGCCCTGGTTGTACCCCTAAAGGTACAATTGCAAAAATTTTCTAAGATGGTGCAAATGTACCATAATTCAGTCAAAAAAGTGAAATGTAGAAACAGATGAGAGGGGTGTAATTGAACTCTGGTTCGAAGATAGCATCGGAACCAAATATAAGCCTAAACGTTGGAGATTTTAATATAAATTCAAACATTTCTTTAATTACTTCAAATGACCTAAGCTGCGACCCACATTGATTTCATAGCTCTATGCTCATACTGAATGTCAACAACATTTTGTCTATTTTCATTTGTGAATTTTAGCAGAGACCACGTTGACACTTAAATAAAAGACAACTTAGAACTTCATTAAGTCTCCTGGGCCTGTATTCATGAAAAATCTTAGTGCTAAGAGTTGCTCCTAGTAACAAAATTCTAAGAACATTCTTAGAAATGTGGGTGTTTCCTCTTATAATTAAAGAAAATATCCTAGTAAAGAAAAAAGTAATTCAGAAAGCATCTTAACCCTTAAAAGAGGTCTTAAGGTCCAAAATTGTTAGGAGTACGGACGAGGACTTTTAAGAGGCTTAAGAGTTTTTTTGGAAGTGGAGAAAATTGACAAAACATGAAGAGGGAGAAGAAATGTGTTGCAATGCATGACAGTGAGTTAATAAGACGCTACACATTAGATCGTGCCCACTATTTTCTGTTTTAAACTTCACATGGCATCTTTAGGTTATAATAACGTAAAAAATTCAAATCCAGATTTTGATTTTCAAAGATTTATTATAAAATTGTATTTTTTCCTCCCCAAAATGCAATAAATCCATGACACGTACTACATTAACATATTTGGCAACTGGAAAAATGCAGCTATGCAGCAGTGATGATGATGAAGTGATGATTGGGGTCTGTCACAACCTTCTATAAGCAAAGTGATCACACAAACAATTACAGCACTTTCAGAACCTTATTGTGTCGCTGTTCATTTCCTTTAAAATACGTTGAGTATGACAGCATGGTAAATAAAAAATAAAGAATATGAAGAGTTTGGTTCCAAAACGCTATAAATCCATTTTGATTAATTTGAGTAAGCTAAATTAGGGGCTCTCTGAGAGGATTCTTAGAATCTTTAAGAATATGGGCCCTGATCTCTGAAAGAGACAACTTTGAGCAATTTTCCTCTGAGTCCTTTTGTCATATTAAAGAGACCGTAGACAAATCTAAAAAGGAGTAAAAGATGGAAGTGTTCACCATGAAGTGCATCTCTATATTTTATTTGGCTTATAAGTATAGAAGCCAATCAAAAAGTGTTTTTAAGCTTGACTTGGCAAAATTGATACGTTTAGCATGTTATGATTTTTTTTCTGCACTTGATGCAGTCTCTGAAACTTTCCTCGTTTCTCTCACCCAGCCTGCTCTCCCTGTATTTCCAGTTCTCAAAACCTAAAGAAAACTCTATAAACAGGAGCTGCTTTTCATTACTTAAACATGTACTCATTTGCTTTTATTCACTTGTGTCAACAACTATTCTTTTTTGTGGTCAGCTGTTTAATCAAACCATTATTTGTTCAGTCGTTTCTAACAAACATTGAATTTAAAAAGTGGTCAGGACTTTTTCAGTACTCACTTTTTCTGTTTCTAGACTATTGCATCAGTGCAGATTGAATTACATGTGATTATCTGAACAGAAAATAAGATAAGAGCACAAGCCGTTGTTTTTATTTGATGTGTTCTTTATCATCACTTATAATTTATTAATTGTAATTCTGCATATAGACAGGCTGAAGATATGAATAGGATAACAGGCTTGTGGAATCATGGGAAATTCTTGAAGAGACATGATAAAAATGGAAACAATAAGCATGGGTGGTGAACAGTTCGGTATTGTTTTCTCCAGCAAAAATGATACACACCTATTGAAAAGAAAAGCTTGTGATGATTGTTGATTTGGTAAGCGTGACGTCTTTGTCAAGTTTGCAAGCGTGTGTGTGTCTGCGTTGTGATATCTTCTGATGGGATGTTTATGTGTATCTTAGAGTAAGTTTGGAATATTTTCATGAGGCAGAGAGAAAAGCATAGATTGGACAGATTGTTCGAGGGGTGGAGCTGTATGTGTTGTTAATGTGTTGCCCATTGCAGCTGGACCCTCTCCCCTCTCAGCAGGAAATGAGGGGGAGGCTTTAGTAGGCCGGACAGGAAACGCTCTCAAAACTGGCATCCTGTTGATCCACTGATGGTCAGTCAGATAGAAATACAGGACATAGCTTTATACAGCGAAAGAGTGGACATTGTGCACACACGTACATTTTCAAGGGGAATTTTAACCGAGAACTTCCCTTTCTCTAGACAGGAAAGAAAAAGGAAGTAACGCTAAAAAGTTTTGTTACAAAATATAAAGTCATTTCACTTTCTTACTGTCTGTTACTTATATAAATGCATTGTGTTTTTCTTTTTCTTGCTCTCTCCATCTTTCTCTTTCTCCCCAGGAAGATGGTGTGTATGGAAAGCTGATGTGCGGATCTGGTGAGAGCCGAATCTGATTACATCAACCTTACGCTCCCACAGTTCATTCATTACATTTACATACCGACCACTGCGAGAAACATAGTAGAAAACCTTCTCAACATTGACAAACCCATGTCATGTCATAACATAAACATCATCACCATTCAGAGACCCCAAAATCAATTTGAACACTCAAGCTAGGGCTTCACGATTCAAAATAAAGATTAAATGGTGATATGACTTAGTGTGGTTAATTAAACACAAATGAAATAAATACATGTGCTGTGTGTTTTACAGTGTAGCACAGCACTGTGTTGTTTTACACGCCATTTGTAAATGTAATGTGTCTGGCTTCTGGTGTCATCTGCTTCCAGCTATTTTCAGCTGTACAAAACAGCTTGTTTTGCTGTTTGATATTGCAAACTGGTGTGTCTTACCTTATTAATTTAATGTATTGTCTTAACTATGAACTCACTGATTTGTAGTGCAAACAGTTTTACTGTTTACTGCACTTTGTTATTCTTCTCGTTATTTCTCTACGGCGGCTAATGACCCGGAAGTCTTGCACATTTACAGAAAACAGCTTACTTCTGCATTGAAAAATAAGGTGGATAGCATGCTTTTAGCACAATACAACATGCACCAACCATCTTCCTAAACTTTGTGTGAGAAATGCTTATAAACCGGCTATTGTCTGCAAAAGAGAAGTTTTAAGGTCTCCCTGTGGTTTTCCACTGAAATAAAAGCTTGATGGTTTAAAAGAATATTTGAAAGCTCAGAAATTAAGACTAAAATATTAGTATTTAAATTTTACAGCTATTACAGAAATTATTATAAAATATTCAGTTTTTTATTTTACAGTAAATTATTACACTATTACAATAGTAATAAAGGTTTAATGCTTATTTAAATTAAATTCATGCCCCGGAGCCGTGTGAGGCACGTTTTATTACGGATTGCGCGCTTTATTTGACGTCTTGTGCACTGTTCAACAGAAACACCCACCCACTGAAATGATAACGCTTGGAGGGGCCAGGACAATTTTTAATTTAACTCTGATCGGATTCGTCTGAAAGAAGAAAGTCATATACATCTAGGATCCCTCGAGGGCAAAGGCTAATTTTCATTTTTGGGTGAACTAACCCTTTAAGTCACACCTTAAAACCAATGTTATTGCATTAAATATCAAGTAACCTACTAAATAATACTGTATCTAATTAATTCTTCTGTATCTTGTTTCTATGGGAAGAAGCTCTGTTTCCAGGGTGATGAGCTGTGTGCTTTAAAAATATTGAATATTATGGGCTGTGCTTGCTGTAAGCAGAGGAAGGCCAGTAAAGCTGTGTCGAGTCCCAACTCGTGTGACACAGGCAATGGGACCCAGGCATTAGAACCCTCCCGTTACATCGCAGATCCCACTTTTAATTCTGGGATTATCCCCAACTTTAATGATTTTTCCAACCCTGCTCCCTCATCCAATTTCAACTCGTCCCGCCCAGCCCCCATCACAGGTGTGTAAAAGTGTCTGTTGAGGTGTGATTTTCCGTGTTGTATCATGACAGAGTAGATAACAGCGTTACTTCCCTTAAACCAATTATGTTGTGTGTTTGTTCAGGAGGCGGTGTAACGCTCTTTATAGCCCTTTATGACTATGATGCACGTACAGAGGATGACCTGAGCTTCCAGAAAGGAGAAAAGTTCCATATTATCAACAATACGTGAGTTCAAAGCAGGACAGTTAGAATAAGATTCACACAGTCTTTTAAAACCACAAATACCAGACATTTCTTCCTTTTTTGCCTTGCTTCTCTCTCTGTTGTTCCCATTGTCTCTCTTTCTGTCTCATTTCCTTTCTTCTCGTCTGTTTGTACCACTTTTTGTTATTTCTTTCTCTGTCCCCTGTCCCTCCACAGCGAGGGCGACTGGTGGGAGGCTCGTTCTCTGGACACAGGGAAGTCTGGGTACATTCCTAGTAACTATGTGGCCCCTGTGGACTCCATACAAGCTGAGGAGTGAGTTACATGTGAACATGCTATTTCAGGAATTTATAATGACATTTATATGCAAGCTTTAAAGTACATTATTGGTGTTTGTCCACGCAGGTGGTATTTTGGGAAGATGGGCCGGAAGGATGCAGAACGACAGTTGTTAGCGCAGAACAATCCTAGAGGGACATTCTTAATACGAGAAAGCGAGACAACAAAAGGTAAATGATTTTACTTTTACTTTTACTTTTAATCATTTAGCAGACGCTTTTATCCAAAGCGACTTACAAATAAGAAAAAGTAATTAAAACTTAACATTTTTAAAGTTAATTTATCAGTGTTTATATTTACATTTTGCATTCAGTAGAGAGACATATATGTGATGTTATGTAGTATTGTGATTAATCTCTTTTTTTTTTTTGTAGCTAACATGGTAACACATTCATTTTTTTAAGGAAAGAAAAAAAATTGTGCAATTATTGGTTTCAGCAGTTTGTGTAAATGGGAAATATATGTGCATAAATGCTACCATTCAAAAGCTTGGGGTTAGTAAAAAAAATTTGAATGAATGCTTTTGTTCAGCAAGGATGTATTAAATTGATCAAAAGTAACAGTACAGACTTTTTACTCTGTTACAAATGGTTTCTATTTCAAATAAATGCTGTTCTTTTGAACTTTATATTCATCAGAAAATAAAATAAATTAAAGAAAAATGACAAATGCATACAACAACATTTCAAAATTAAACATTTAAATTAAAACAAAAAAATAAAGCTAAAAACAATTAAAAATATTAAAAGAACTCATCAGAAAATAATTTATATATTAATATAATTAATAATAAAAAATATATTTAAATAATAAACAGCTATATTAAATTCTAATAATATTTCACAATATTGCTGTTGCCGACCCCAACTTTTGAACAGTAAATGAAAGTGTCAGCAGTGTTTTAAAATGAACTGTGTTAAATATATTTAAATAATCCTTTGAATTAACATTTATAGCCTACTATTAGTGCATAGAAAAACATTTAGTTTACATAATTTCTCTTACAGTGCCATTCAGAAAGTACAGCGATAGGAAACATGCAAAAAAAGCTTGAGAAATATCAGCACAATAATGGTGGTCAATACTGTAGAATAATGGAGGTTCTGTAATGCAGTTTATTTCAATAGAAGCCCAGAACGAGAAGTTCAAACAAAATGACACAACAATACCTAAATGCCAGTGCAGTTGTTTATTGCTGACTGAAAAGAAATTGGTTAATTCTTTCTAATATTTTTTTATTAATAAAAATGGTTTTAAATCCATTGATTTCTTCTCGCCAACAAATTTGAGAGCATCTTTTCGCCCCCTCTTTAGGAGCATACTCTTTGTCGATCAGAGACTGGGATGATGCGAAGGGCGATCATGTCAAGCACTATAAAATTAGGAAGTTGGACAATGGCGGTTATTACATCACAACAAGGACACAGTTTGATACTGTCCAGGAGCTGGTGGAGCATTATACAGGTCAGTGCAATACATGTACACCTCACCCTTAACATACTGTGATTTCAAAATGCATGACAGTACTTTTCAAAGTTTTTTTTTTTATATATAGATTTTGTCTATATTAAAGAATTTCCTCAGAAGGAAGCATTGTTTAGTGGCTCTGTATGTGGCGTGTTGGTATTTACTGCGAATAAAGTTATCAGCAGGTCAGTTTATCTTTGCCCATCTTCATTTCCTCTTTTGTTGCCCAAATGACTTCTCTGCTTCGGCTGAGTGCATAATTTGTATCAGTTCTGTTAGTGATGCCCCTACTCAGCCTGTCAGTCTGGCGCTATCAGCCTTCCTGTTTCACTGTTATTGTTGAATCTAGTCACTCACACACACCCACATGCACATATACTCTCATGAATACAGAGGTTCTTCTCAGATAGACCACTTCAACTGTAAAACTAAAGTTGGGCCACCTACCACCCCAAATATGGGGCAAACCATTACCACAGAACAGTTACTTTCAGTTTTAAGTGCTAAACAATTTTCCCTTAGTTTCTACTCTACATATTGAAATGTACTAATCTAAATTTTTACCAATCTGCTGCTTTAATTGAAATGAACTGGAGTAGTGCTGATCCCTAACTAATAAGTTAGACTGAACACTAGCATACACTGATGTACACTACCGTTCAAAAGTTTGTGATCGGTAAGACACACTGAATTAAATAAAAGTGACAGTAAAGACATTTATGATGTTTCAAAATATTTCCATTTCAATTAAATGCTGTTCTTTTGACATTTCTGTTCATCCAATAATACTGAAAAATATATCATGATTTCCATAAAGATATTAGGCAGCACAACTGTTGCTTGAGGACCAAATCATCATATTCGAATTTCTGAAGGATCATGTGGCGCTGAAGACTGGAGTAATGATTCTGAAAATTCAGCCTTGCCATCACAAGAATAAATTTGATTTTAAAATATATTCAAATAAAAAACGTATATTAAATTATAATAATATTTCACAATTTTACTGTATTTGTGACCAAATAAATGCAGCCTTGGCGAGCATAACAGGCTTCTTTCAAACAGTAGTAGACAGTAAAAACACTATCACAAATTGATGTTAACACAATAAGTGTTGATATGAGCTGATGAATCCATCTGGTCTTTATACTACAATAATAATTATTATTATTATATTTCATAGAATTATAATTGCTATACTATAAAATAATACTTTACATGATTTAACACCTTTAGCATAACTCAACCCAGCAACAGTCTGACATGCTGCTACAGCCACTGACTGTCAGTGATCTCTGTCGCCCTCTGCTGAGTGAACATGTATCATTCAGGTTTTTCATGCATATGTGTGCTTGTGAGTGCTGCTTTAATCTGATTTGGACAGCATTTTGTGTATTTATAAATGTTTGTTTTATATAGCCTGCTGTTTGTGTCTTCTTTGCATCTCTGTCTCCTCTCGTATCTATCTGTGTCTTTCTTTTCTCCGTACTCTGTTCTTTAGAGCGTGCAGCAGGGCTGTGCTGCCGTTTGATCGGCAGCTGTAGGCGGGGCATGCCTAAGCTGGCTGACCTGTCAGTGAAGACTAAGGATGTTTGGGAGATTCCCAGGGAGTCACTTCAGCTCATTAAGAAACTGGGCAATGGCCAGTTTGGTGAAGTGTGGATGGGTAGGAACCACTAAAAGCATGGGAAGGAGGGAACAAAACTCGCACGCCTTGCCCATCCTGCCTGTGGTACAGAGCCTTGCAATTATATTACATTTTTTAAAGAGCTAGTGGTAACACTTTACTTGAAGGGGTGTGCATAAGACTGACATTACACCTTCATAACTAGTTCATCCAAAAATTACAATTCTGTCATCGTTTACATCGTTGCTCTCATGTCGTAACATGATTGACTTTATTTCTCCTGCGAAACACAAAAGATATTTTAAAGAATGTTGAAGGGGTGGGCAATATGACCAAAATCTTATATCACGATATGAGTCATTTGATTTCACGGTAATGGTATATATCACAATATAGTTATTTTTGCTTTAAATAAGGTCTTTATGATATCAAAATCTTTGATACCATAGCAATTTCATAATTCTTGTCACCAGTGTCAATATCACAAAAGAACTAATACTATCCTAAATTTAAGAAAAACTAACTCAAGCTCGCTGAAGACAAGTAAACAGTCAGCGATTATGTAAGAATAAAAAACTAATTACAAGCAATTGGACAAAAAAACTACAGTAGAACAAATAAGTAAGAAATGCTACACACATTGTATAAAGTAATCAAATGCATAAAAACACTGCATATTCTTCACTGTATAAATTAAATATATTTCTTCTTATTAAAGTTACAAAAGTGATTTAGTCAAGAGCAGTGAGAGATTTTCTCCCTTTTGTTGTTTGATTAACATGAATGACAGACAGGAATATCAGACTGCTGTCACTTTAAGAGCTGCCTGGATCCAATATACTGTGTTACACGTGTTTTCTTTCTTTTGTCTTTCATACAGCGTGCGCATATAGCAAAATGAGTTCTCCCGCTGCTGTTTGTGTTTTAACGGCTTAAAATCACTTGTTTTTTTAACATCAATTACATGCAAACGATAAGTTTTTATGACCACGTAGCACAGCAACATCACTTGAGTGTGTAAAGCAGCAGAGATGATAGTCCAAAATCTCTTCAGGTTGACAAATTTCTACTGGTTAATCGTGTCTACCAGTATATCGCCCACCCCTAGAATTTTAGGGAAAAACAGATGTTCTTTTCATTTTTGGTGAAATATCTCTCTCTAAATGATTCTCTCATTATAAGGCAATTATCCTGTGTTTATTTCTGTTGAAAAAAATCTTTAAATTTTACAATAAAATATTTTAGAAGACTTCCATTGTAGTAAACTGCGAAAAGAGGTCCAAACTATTTTGCAAGGCGCTGAAGATGAAAGATTGGAGGTCAGGGATATAATGTAAAGGCTGTGCTGTTTTTGTTCTCTCCCTCTGGTCCTTCTAACATTGCATGCCACCCTGTTTCCCTCCTTTTCCATCCCCCCTCCCTCTTTCTCTCTTTCAACACCCTCAACAGGTAGTAATGATGGTTTATGTTGCTACTTGACTAAAGCCTGTCCAAATGCCACGCCCCAAACTATGGGTTTAGGGCGGGACGCCTGGGAGATCGCCCGGGAAACATTGCAGCTCAACAGGAAGTTGGGTCAGGGTTGTTTTGGCGACGTCTGGATGGGTGAGAGGGATACGACGATACCCAGTGTTGATCTCCATGTCTGCATTTGCTAATGCTACAGCCAGTGTTTCCAAAGGCGCACTGGCTTTCTTCGCCACTTTAGCATGTTTTCCTATGTCTGTTTCAATCAATATGTTTTCTAAAATTTGGTCAATGCAGTCATAATGACAAGAGAATATGAAAAGGTTTGTGGGCCGTTCACAATGCTGAACATTCAAAATGCTGTGATTGACCCTGCTTTGCCAAGCATCAGTCTATGGTTCTGAACTGTCAGCTAATCCCCAATATAGTGCAACGTCAGCCAAACCTCAATAGCATTTTAGCAATGTGTCAATGTTCATTGTGATATTAAAAATGCAACAGCACTTTCGAAAAAAAAAAAAAAAAAAGTTCAGCTCTTTCACAGGAGCTGAGTGTTGTGTTGTCTGCAGCAATCCCAGCTTCCTGTTGCTTTGGTGTGTGGCCATATTCCATCTGTTTCTCTTTATCCCATTCTTTCGTCCCTTAAACGTCCCTTTCGTCCATTGCCATGTTTAAATAGCTCTTCCAGCTGTGTCTGACACTATTTCAATATGTAGGCATGTGGAATGGCACAACTAAAGTTGCAGTGAAGACCCTGAAGCCAGGCACCATGTCTCCAGAGGCCTTCCTGGATGAGGCCCAGATCATGAAGAGGCTCCGTCATGACAAACTGGTACAGCTGTATGCTGTGGTGTCTGAGGAGCCCATCTACATCATCACTGAGTTCATGAGTCAAGGTATGGACAGTCATAAGAATGTCATCTGAGTGAATACAAAGCCAAAATGTTTATATGCATTAGCATTCAAAGGTTTGTGGTTGGTAAAATGTTTTAATGTTTTTGAAAGAAGTCTCTTATGCTTATCAAGGCTGCATTTACTTGATCAAAAATACAGCGAAAACAGTAATTTTGTGAAATATTATTTCAATTTAAAATAACTATTTGAATGTAATTTAAAATGTAATTTATTTCTGTGATGGCAAAGCTGAATTTTTAGCAGTCATTACTCCAGTCTTCAGTGTCACATGATCCTTCAGAAATCATTCTAATATGCTGATTTGCGATTGAAGATACATTTCTTATTGTTATCCATGTTGAAAACAGTTTTGGATGCTTAATATTTTTGTGGGAACTGTGATACATTTTTTCAGGGTTCTTTGATTAATAGAAAGTTCAGAAGAACAGCATTTATTCGAAACGGAATTGTCTTTACTGTCACTTTTGATCAATTTAATACAGAATAAAAGTATTTAAAAAATTTACTGACCCCAAATTTTTTAATGATAATGTATGTTTCTGTATTATATAAATATTACAAAATAATTTAAATTAATTAATTAATTTTATATAAAGGTATATGTACATTTTTTCCTTGATGCTTTTGTGATTTAGGAAGCTTGTTGGACTTCTTGAAAGATGGAGATGGCAGAAATCTAAAATTGCCTCAACTTGTGGATATGGCAGCCCAGGTAAGGCTCCTCAGTCAACAAATATCTAGCAAAAATGTATTATCCATTACTGAGACAGTCCTTCAGAAGTGTTGTCACATGGTTAAGGTTGGAACCAAGAACCATTTCTTATTTAGAACAATTCCTGAACAAATTAATCTTGTAATATATCATAATCAAGGCCGTAGATATTCAGATCCTGAATCGATTAAGGATTCAGCCTGTAGGATTTATATTAGCATGAAATGTACACAACTGGTTATAAGAGAACCATGTACCATAGACATTCTGCACAGGGTCAATCACTCTAAAACCTTCAAACCATAGAAGACATAAGATGCCTCAAACAAATGTGCCAATCCTTCAGATAAGCTCTTAGAAGCATCTTGAGAGCATGTCTTTATTAAAACTACTATCAATCTCCCTTTTTAAGTATGGTGATGAAAGTGCTTTTATTTCTTCTAGATTGCTGCAGGCATGGCCTATATTGAGCGGATGAACTACATCCACAGAGACCTGCGAGCTGCCAATATCCTGGTTGGAGACGGTCTGGTCTGTAAGATTGCAGACTTTGGGCTGGCTAGACTTATCGAGGACAATGAGTACACAGCTAGACAAGGTCATTCACAATCTATGACCCAAACTTGATCTTAATCTACTCAGCATATTTCTACAATCTGCCAGAGTTTCCTCCTTTATTTGATACTATCAAACGTTATTTATCTCTTCCTTGGCCTCTACTCGATTTCATTCCAGCTCATTTTGTTCTAATATTCATTTTACTGCACTACAATTTTCATCTTTCATTACTCTATTTTGGACTGCTATACTTTCTATTTGATCTGTAGTTTTCATAAATCATGATTCAATGTGCTGAACCGATTGTCTTGATTCTCGTATTATAGGAGCAAAGTTTCCGATAAAGTGGACTGCCCCAGAGGCTGCTCTTTATGGTAAATTTACCATCAAATCAGATGTGTGGTCTTTTGGTATCCTGTTGACTGAGCTCATCACCAAGGGCAGAGTGCCTTACCCAGGTGTGTCTTCACTGAACCACTATGGCTACACTTTTATACACACTGTCTGTTTGCTCCTTTCTCTTGTATACAGATTAGGGCTGTGCAAAAAATCTGTGATTAGTAGTAAATCTTCATCACGTGCTTTCAGATGGAGCAGCATGCGCATGACAATCGCATTCGATTTTTTTTGCACAGCCCTAATACAGATATAAACTTTTTATTTTAAAATTTTATTTTTATAGTTTACATAAAAACATTAGCATTTTAAGTGTTTTTAATAAAAAATAAACTAATTTCAAACTGTTTTGATGTTCTGCATTTTGTTAACAAGATAAAAATCAAAAATAAAATATGAATATTTAGTTCGACCTATAGAGAGTGACAGTCAACATTTTCTGAAGGTTAAGCACATTGTTTGAAAGCACTTTCATTTGTTGAATTGGTTTATTTATGTTTTTTTCCCCCTATTCATGTGGATCACCTGTTGCTGCACAAATATGTTTATTTTAGTTTCTGTATGTATGAATTTGTGTAGGGATGAACAACAGAGAGGTTCTGGAGCAGGTGGAGCGTGGATATCGAATGCCGTGTCCGCAGGGCTGCCCGGCATCTCTGCATGAGTTGATGCTGCAGTGCTGGCGGAAGGATCCTGACGAGAGGCACACCTTTGAGTACCTGCAGAGCTTCCTGGAGGACTACTTTACTGCTACTGAACCCCAGTACCAGCCTGGAGAAAACCTGTGATAGACGCATATACACTTAAGTGCATTAGTTCAATATATCCTTCAGGAAAGATGCAATTGCCTTTACTTTCTATCACAATACCTCCATAAACTGATTTTGATCCATGGCCCTTCAATCACAAGCTCCATCTGAACATGCTTTAGTGCAATTCCTCATTCTGTGCTTCAAACTGAAAAAAACTTTCCAAGATACTGCTCTCAAACTGCAAGATTGGGTCACTTTATAAGTCTGAAGTAATACAATGGTCAATGTTAATGTTGGTTCTTTAACTTAAAATACAACAGCACATATTAATACACCATATTAATGCTTCATCTCGCCATTAAAACAATAGCAATTAGTTACCTATTCAATCGTATTACTATATCCACCACTGTATTTGAATGTTCTGTCTCTTGTAGATTATTCAAGTCATTTCTAAGGGGTGCCGAGTGGAGAAAATTTTGCTCTGATATACAGGTAGAACATAAGAATCTCTACTAGGCATTCAACAGTGACCAGGATAACTGAGATTTTTTACAGGCTTATCTAATCGGTGGTATGTTTTGTGATTAATGTGATATACAGGTCTAAACTCCAATAACAGAGAAAGATCTTCCAGCTCAAGAGTAAGGCCACATGAACCTTTTTTTTTTTTTTTTACATACGATTCAGCTTCTGAATGTGCATTTTTCAATGGAACAATTCAGTCTTTCCTTTTTTAACTGGCAAAAAGTAAACAAAAAAGAAATCTTGAAATAATAGTGTATACGTCTCAATGCACAGCTAACCAGGATGTGCCTTGAAATGTCTTTATAGTCTTGAATTTGTTTCTCTAGGCCGTGTTCACTTAGCTAGTCATGTTATTGCTTTCTAATAATCCTTTTTGTTTAACTCTGAATCTAACAATCCTGTATTATCTTATTAGAGAGCAGTTCTGTTGTATAATAGTGGGCTTTATTGTGCCTTTAAAGAAACAGTATTGACATTCAGAAAATACTTCCTTAAGAGCTGTCTTTTAAAATGAGAAGAAAACTACTGTTTTTATTATTTCCTGCATTTTACACTGTATTTTACTTTTTACTTCATATCTCAATAATTTGGTTTATAATTTAAGTGGATATCAAAGCTGTGCCCTTATTCGGGGTCAATGATATTCTACAGGGATAGACTGTAACCCTGAACTGAAGAATGTGTATTACAGTTATGTAATGTTTGTGCCATTTTATTATACTGAGCTTACTGAACCCATGCGTCTTACATGTTTCTTTTACTCTGCATGCACATCATACACTTTTGCAGGATGCTCTCACCTTTATTTATATAGCGCTTTATACAATAAAGCAGCTTCAGTAATGAACAGTAAAAAATAACAGAATCATTGATTCAACAGGCAAATCCAAATTCTGCTGTAAAGAATCTCAAAGACAGAGAAAAATGCTCAATTGCTCACGGCTGCATTCATATGCTCTCCACTTTACTGTCCACAAGATGGCAGAAGAACCGTAATGTGGAGACTTGGAGATGTGCAGGGTTTAGTATGCTGTATTGGTTTATTAATTATCCTGCTGGGGTTTGTAGTCATGATGGTACATTCTGTACCTGCACTGAGCTGGCACTTTGTTCTTGCTGCAGATTTGAGTTTTACGTTTATAAATTAAACAGCTTGTTGCATCTACATTTTGCTGCAGCAGGGTAGCGTGTTCCTCTGCAGCCCTGGGAATGTGTGTGTTGATGATTAATTTCTAGCACATTTCAGCATTTGTCCCCATTTATAAAAATCTGATGTTACGGGGAAAAAATGGAATATAGGTGGTGGAGCAGGTACTTAACAGATGTGTAGCTTCAGATATGCAAATTATTGTAGCTTGATTTTGTTTTGAGCTGAATTTCTTCTTGCAATCTGTGTTTTTAGATTTCAGGCTGTTTATTTCTCATTTAGAATACACATCTATTAAGTAAACACTTCTTCCCAAAGTGATTTAATTTTCTCTCTCTCTCTTTTTTGTATGAAATTTTCTTTTATTATTTTATTATTTGAACACTTTTTAAACGTCTACCCGTTTTATAGTGAGGTGCAAAATTTGGTATTTTTCCAACATAATATGAAGCTCAATGTCCCTAACCTGTGTATGAAAATACTACTGGCATTGTGTATGTGTATATAATGCTATAATCAAAACAACAACGGAGTTCTCTGAGGGCCCACCGGGTGCTATAGGCGCAGCACAACTGAATACATCAATGCAATCAAATAAAACTGCAATTAGTCACAGTGCAATGTTATTAGGACAGCCAAAGAATATAGATATACATTTCTCCAAGTCCAATTTTTTAAATGGTAAAGGGAATGTTGAAAGAGCTTGGACCATGAAAGAAAATTCAAAGAAAATTTGATTACTGGAGAGTAGAGGAGAGACACTATTGGACTGTGATCTTTGACAATGTCTAGATCTCTAATAGATTTAGCTATTATATTATTCACGGCCCACAGTTCTTATAAAGGACGTTATATATTGTGTTCCATCATTATAGGACATCATTCAGTTTTTAAAGAGATAGTCCACCCAGAAATGAATCACCTCATGTTGTTCCAAACCTGTATGACTTTCTTTATTCCATGGGACACAATAGAATACGTTGGGCATAATGTTAGTGACTGACAGCCTAAGTCACTGCTCGGTTTCATTGTACCTTTACAAAAAAAAAAAAAAAAAAAGGGAATGATGCATTCAGATCCTTCCTAAGACATTCTTTTTTAAAAAGGTACTGCTGAGGTACCTTGATACAGGTGAATGAATGACCGAGTCTGTCATTTTGCCTTCTTTTGTGTTCTATGGAAGAATGAAAGTCATACAGGTTTGAAACAACATGAGGCTGACGTGATTTTTGGGTGCATTGTTGTTTCAAAAACTTTCTCGGTTTTCAAGGCTCTATGACATGTTCACAGTCATGGGAGAGCACCTCTATGCAGTTTTAGGCTTTCTGAGTGAATGAATGAGTTCATATGCACTTTCTTAAAGGGGTGGTTCACTGTTTTTTTTCTAGGCTTGATTGTGTTTATGGGGTGCAGTCTAATGGGTTAATGCTTCGTTTAAAAAAAAAAACGCATTATTTTTCACATAATTTGCCTTTATTCCAAAACGCTCTGTCCCTTCTCTGAGAAAAGGGC
>NW_015645538.1:820430-826236 GCF_001515625.1 Sinocyclocheilus rhinocerous
AAACAAAACAACGGTCAAGAATTAGAAGTACAAAACGAGGATTTGTAAAGAAGAATGTCGGAGGATTTCGATATAAGCCATGAGGAGACTGGTTTTCCTTTGCTAAAGTAAGGAAACTTTGCTTCTTTTGATCCTGTAAACAAACGTTGGTTTTCAGGAGACTCACCGGCGCATGCGTAACGCTGACCCCATAGGTCATGCTCCCGGAACTGCTTCTGTGTACAGCTGTTGGCGCAAGCTAGATTCAAGTGATTATTACGTTTTGAATATGGATATTTTTCTTACAAAAACGCATCGATTCGCTACAGGAGGCCTTTGTTCACCCCCCGGAGCCGTGTGAGACACTTTTTTTTGTGGAAGGGTGCTTTTTATTTCACGTCTTTTGAACAGAAAGAATGCAACACCCGCTGAGTACAATGATAGAGCTTGAAAGATCAAAGACAATTTTTTATATAACTCCGACTGGATTCGTCTGAAAGAAGAAAGTCATATACACCTAGGATGCATGGGGGGTGAGTAAAACACAGCCTAATTTTCATTTTGAGGTGAACTAACCCTTTAAGCCTTCTTTTGTTCCGCAGACGTTTTCCTCTTTTGTTTTTTATCCGCCATCTCTATCTTTCTGTTGCTCCGCTAATGTCCGTCCTGTGCACTGAATGCTCTCTCCTCCACATCATGAGTAGACACGCCCCTTACTGCTGATTGGCTACAAGTTTGTTTTGCTAGTGGCCCGAATCAGTTTTCTAAAGCGTTTTTTGAAAAATCGCTTACCCCACCTTTAATGGTAGGCCTATGTTTTTTGTTTGTTGTTGTCTATACTTTTAGATATGCTGTTATTTGTAAATTCTACTGCTTATGTTAGCTTTTAATATACGGTTTTATCCTGATTAAAGCTTTAATACAGTACGGCAACTGCACGCGCGTCCATGTTTAACGCTTCTCATAGCTATGTGAAAATAAGTGTATAATTGGAACAGTTAATTGTTGGAGCTGAGCTGAATGAGAGAGAGAGAGAGAGATGCAGAGCAGGGGGACGCGAGGAACGAGCAGACGAGAGAATGAATGAAGTCACGATGAGCAGAACTTCAGTACCCAGAGTCCTCCAGAGGAGGAAAAAAATCTAGACACAAGAATCTACGGAGGCCCGGATGCCCCCGTCGACAAGGCACGTCTACAGCCCTCTCTGACTAGATTCCTCCGAGTTGGTTTGCAGAGGGCGAGAAACGGCGCAGAACGGCGCTCATTCCAATTTCTCGCGCTCGCTGCACTCCCGGGGCGCTCCTGTGACAAACTGCGGTACTCTGTTACTACAATTTCAGGTTTTTTTATCCGACGTGGTGACAACAACACGCGAGTTTTCCCTTGTTCTCTCTGCAAATATTTTTGTGCGGTTTTTTCTGTTTTCTTTTTCTTTTTAAAAACAAAAAAAACAAACAAAAAAAGCAGATGCTGAACAGCCTGTTTGGCGTCGCAAGACAGAAGAGGACCGAGATGACCAAAACCTCCGACATTCATACATAGTTGTGTTTTTTTTCACACAGACACCTCTGCTTTTAGGATGTTGCATGTCACCGACCGTTCTGTGATCCAGTCGCGAGAACCCTGAGGAGCGCAGCACCAACAGCTGCAGCAGCGGAGCTCGGCGCCTCCCGGTGAGTGCGCGCGTCTGGCTTCACAGCCAAAATTTGCATAGTATTCCCCTGCGCCGCGCCGCATTTCACGAGGGTTTGTGTTTTCTATTGAAGGAATTTTTATTAACCTCATCGCTGCCATTCATTGGGCTCGCGATAGGTCACTCGCATTCACACACACGAGCGCGCGCACACATACACTCCATAGGTACATAGATTATGCTCACCTATATTCCGACATATGTTACTAGCTGTAGATTGTCATTATTAAATATCACAGACACATACATTATTTTGTTGAATAAAAGCGATAGACTTTTAAATATAATAATTTATAAATAAGCTACACTAGCATATTCGTTCGTATAGGTGTATGAAAGAAAATTTCCCGTTTGACATGCATATATTGTGAAACGTGAATGTGTCGCTGTAACACAGGACGAACCATAAATGTAGTGCCCATTGACTATGGAATACTGATGAGGGATCGATCATAAGTGGCTGTTGACTGACGGCATGTATGAGCGTCTGATGCGCTGGGTGATTATTATGGGGAGACGACAGCAGCCTCGCGCTCGCCAGTGACTGCATTAATATATATATATTAATTGTAATAAAATGCCAGTCATGTTAATAAAGTCTTGATTTTAATATACAATATAAACTAAACATTTTTTTTTTTTAAAATTATGCAGCCTTGTCATGACATGCCAATAAAGTATGTTTTTAAACTAATATCCTCTGCTGTTTGATAGTAGGCAATGATGAGCAATGCAGTGGCGCGTTGGCGCAAGTCTTTCGGCTCTCGCTGTGAGCGCGACGGTGGCGCGAAGATGTTTATTTTGTGACAGGCGCGATTATTAATGTAACAAAACATGCGCGTTGCTCTGTCCCAAACACGCACATGGTGACATTACGGAAACGCGGATATTCCTAAAGACAAGGGAATGCATTACTACATATAGTTTCCTTAGCTATATGGTGCGTCATCGTGGAGACTGACCGGTAATGAGGTAAACTCACGCGTGAGGACGCGAAGTTCTCAATGAAATGATATGAAAGTGTATGTTTATATAGGTGACATAGGCTATGTTAGTTAGCAAATGTGTTAATATTGTGTTTAAAGGGAAACACTAGGTTGAATAGGGAGTGGGGGACTGTCTGTGCATGTGTTACTGTGTCCACCTGTCTGAGAGTGTTGGCTAGTCTTATAGCTCTGGTCTCCATGGCAACCTTTATTCTATAAAGGAAGCTTGGTTTCCCACAACAGCTGGAAACCTCTGATTGGCAGAGCTGAGAGACATAGCATTGGCTCAAGCTGACCTTGGCCACAGCTAGTATATTGTACACTGCACATACTTAGCACGAAAACACAGCTTCACTCTCTTCCATCTACTTTTTCATTCCCTGCTGGCTGGCTGGAGCTGATTTTTTGGAGAGATTTTCACCTCTGACCTCGGTTCCTCAGTCTAGGGAGGAAGGGGGAGGCATTCGGTTGCAGGCTGCTAAGTTTATCCGCATCGTGTGTGTGTGTGTGTGTGTGTGTGTGTGTGAGACAAAAAGACACGGAGAACTTGTGAGCAAGGTTGATGGAGTTGGTGCGAGAGAAGGTGAGAGTGAGTATCTAGGGGTTCTGTATACCTGGCTGGTTTCTGTCTCAGTAACGAGCCAACTCTAACAAGAGACAGAACCAGCTCAATTATTAAAGAGTGAGAAAGAAAGGGAGGGGAGAAAAAACAAGGGAGAGAAGAGAAGCAGCGGTAGACTGAGCAACACATATACATCACATAAACAACAGCCTATGCATGCTGTGAGATACACAGATAGCACATCGCATACACGACTAAAGCTCATACCGGTTGCATCTTTACATTTTCCAGTTTTAAAACTCATCCATTAGGAGCTTTCATGGAAGCCTACGGTTTTAAATTAATTATATATAATTTACTGAATTGTTATTGTGAGAAAAATAAAGCAACTCATGCATTTTTACATTCATGATATTGTTGCCATAGACTGAGAGTATGATACAGTATGTTGCACATATATGCATTTGTATGCATTCTTTCCTGACATATGTCGTTCTCTCTCTCGCTTTCTCTATTCTTCCTTTCTCTTTCTCTCTGGCTCTTCCTTTCTCTCTTTCAGGTAACAAACTGCCTGGCTAAAGATTGCCATGGAAACATGCAGTTTGAGAGTGAGATGAGAAATGATTGAGAGAATCAATGTCTAAGGTAAGTGTGGGTTTTCATTCAGGTCACATAGGACAGCCTGTTCAAATATGCTTATTGTTTTCAACTATGTAGCTGAAGCACTACATGAATGAAGGCTCTGATTTAACATGGCTTTTTGTATATGTTCATGTGCTTTCATTAAGAAAAGTGAACGAGGCATGTTTGAGACCTGAGCCAATCATTCTTTTTCTTCAGGTTTTTTTTTTTTTTTTCAAACTTTGGCTTTTTATCCTTTGTGTTCCTTTTGGCACGATTTTAAGACATAATAGACTTCACATTTAGAATTTTGCCAATCACAATCAATTTTTACAGTAGTTTGTGAATTTTTACTCTATTCAGCTACATTTTAGTGAAACAGTATATATTTCGTAAAAAGTATAATAATGATGAAAGCAGAAAAAGGCTTTTTTTAACAATACCGGTTACTTCAGTGCTATCCGAAATATGGTGATAAGTCTTGTGTCACAGAAGCAAAATCTTTCAGTTGTCTTTCAAACTAAGATTTTAGGAGAACAGAGCATACTCCAGCTGGAGTATAAAATATATTTTTCCAGATTTAAATTATTTTAAATTATTATTCATAAAGATTACCCACTTGTATATGAGCATATGTAAACGGGGTCTGTTTTGTAAATATGCCTGCAGTATAGTGCAGTATATATATTTATAGACTGCTATTTGCAGGTTGTGAAAGTATATCAGTATAGTTACGATACATTTTTGTGAATTTGATCATTTTTGGTAGCTGTGTTTTTAATGACACTTTGAATAAACAAAAATTCTAATTTTTTTTAAAAGTATTTCATAATATCAAGTTTGATATAAACTTGCTTGTTTTTTGTTTTTGTATGATTTATTTATAAAATTTTCAAAACAGCAAAAAACACACAAAAGGAAAAAATAGATAAATAAAATCAGATAAGAAAATAAATAAATAATAATAATAATACAAAAATATCACATACATACCTTCACCCAACCCACAGGTTGAGAACTTGTTAACAGGCAAGTCATTCATGACAAATTCCATGTCACTAATGGGTTAAAATGTATCGTCATTGTTTTATAGTTATAAAACATGTTGCAGGTTTCACATTGTTACCATTAATGCATTATAATTTATGATAGATTCAATTATTATAAATATAATAAATTCACCTCAGTGGTACAAACAAAAACAGCCACAAAGTTATAAATGTGCAGTAGGCTAAATCTTGAGGAGGACAGAATATTCTTGAGAATCAAATTAATCTGTTCAGGCTTCAATATCATGCATACAACTGTCCTCAACCTGCTCAGGGGTCCACAGATCATCAATCCCATCTACTCAGTTCCCCATTTACAGTACTCTGCAGCACTGTATCATTCTTGTGATTTTAAGGCATGGTGCTCTTTTAATGAAATCATAATTAAAATTGGTCCCAGTGCTAAATTTACATCAGTGACCTCAGCTTTCCCACACACGACTGTGGGTGTTGTTGTGTCAAGCAGCAAGCTTCGAACACCTGTTTGTCCCCCAGGATACTCTTGTAACGCTAGAGACTCAATTTGCTGACCCTAATTGAATTATGCATACAGAAGATAGATAGATAGATAGATAGACAGACAGACAGACAGACAGACAGACAGATAGATAGATAGATAGATAGATGGCTGAGAATAAAATAAACTAATTTACAAAAGAAGTATTAATATTAATACAATGTATGAAACTGTGTGATTGAAAAATCATTAAAACAGGATATGAATGCAGTCCCGGGTGATTAATCACATGTCTATCTCTCTATCCATCCTGTCTCTTTCTGTCTAATCTTTCTTTCTTTTTCCTATCTCTCCATCTCCTGTCTTTTCCTCACCTTCAGACTCTCTCACCCTCCCCCTGTTTCTCCTGTTCTATCTCTCTCTTGCTCTCTCTCTCTCTCTCTCTCTCTCTCTCTCTCT
>NW_015645538.1:826518-830910 GCF_001515625.1 Sinocyclocheilus rhinocerous
TGAGCGAGAGAGAGACATAGCAGAAAGTGAGAGATGGTGGGGAAGAGGAGGGGTACTATGGGGAGATAAGGGAGGAAGGAGAAAGAGCGAGCAAGAGAGAGGGAGAAAGAGATAAAGAAACAGAAGAAAGTGAGAGAGTGGGGGAAGAGCAGAGGTACTGAAGGCCGATAAGGGAGGAGAGAGAGAAAGAGAGAGAGAGAGAGAGAGAGAGAGTAGGAGGGAGTAGAATTTTCTGGATATGATGATAGAGGGAGTGTACAGCAGAAAGATGGATGAGTGCACTACACACTCCCATCCTGAATGAGAAGGAGAGATTTAGACCATGGAAACAGGGATAGCGAGCGAGCGAGAGAATGAGCTGTGCAGGCTAAAAAGAAACAGATGCTATTGAATAAAGCCCCTGTGAGAGAGAGACTGTGAGTGAGAGAACACATGAAAAAGTCAAGGGAATATCTGCATATGTGCATACTAGTGTGCGAGAGAGCTCGTATGTGTATTTTTGAAGCAGGTCTTAACATGCTGTCAGTGTCTAGAGTTGGAATGTGCACAAGGCGGCCATTGTTGTTTAAACAGCCAGCCAGCAGCCCTTCTCCTTGGCAACGGGCTCTGCAGCAGTGTCTCCCACGGCAACAGTGGAACAGGGGTGCTGGGAGGGGGGGGAGTCAGGAAGTCAGGGCCGCAGTGGAGAGGCCCCTCTACAAAACACTGGCCTCAAGGTCTAAACTCAATATGTGTGAGTGTGTGTGCCGTGCGCCCATATGTCTGTATGTGTAGGGTGTGTGTGTGTTCGTAAGAGCCGGCGGGCAAGAGAGCGGCTGTGCATTAGACACAATCCAGAGAGGGATAGGAGGAGGTGGGTTAGAGAGGTACGCCAAAGCGGCCAGGTTTGTGTGCAGAGAGACACACACTGGCTGAAATGACTAGCTGATTGGTTGATGAGCTGTTTACTGAATATCAGGCGGAAAGTGGAGATTAGGGCATGGATAAACACAACGTGAGAAACAGATAAATATGAGTTGGATTATGAGAGAGAGGTGTGAATGGAGTGAGTGGACAGAGACACAGGTATCTGGGATGAGAAGAGGTCAAGGTTTTGTTGCTTAGCCCCTGCTGGTAGATGTTATAACTACACCATCTAGTTATAAAGGCATATTTCTCTACTGGCTGCCATACAGAATTAGCCATGTATTCTGACAAAATAAATTTTGTCAAACAACATGTAAATCATTAATATTTGATTAGATAACATTAGATGATTTACTAGTGCCCAATTCTTTCTGAAGGGCTCTAAAAAGCATATTTTTTCCATGTCACAAGAATGCTTGTGAATAGGTGAGCAATTGACATTGAGATGAGATGTTAAAAGCAGTACTCTCGGTAATATGGACCTACTTGATTTTATAAAGATGCTTTCTTGCATTTAAATAAATGTTTTAAAATAAAAAAAATAAAAACTGAATGAATTAGATTGGTCTCAGGACATGTTTTTTTTTTATTAGTTTAAACAGCATGAAATTCATACATTGTTTTGAATATTAAAAAAGTAGTTATTTTTAAATTGGATGCAAATCCAAACTTGCACAGGGAAAGCGGTTTCTGCGTCAAACACTGCGGTAAATCAAAATAGCTCCTAAGGCAAGTTCATATCAAAACCAGAGCAAGTTTCTTTATAGTGACCCCCATATGCACAGTTCAAGTGCACAATCGCTTCTTCTTCAAATTAAAAATATTTATTAATAATACTGGCGCTGTTACTGAGGTGTGTTTGATCATGAACGCAGTGGCACAATGGATTATTCAAATAAACAGAAGACAATGATAAAGGAAATTCGAAGAAGAATGTGTATGTATGTATGTATATAATATAATATAATATAATATAATATATATAAATATACTGTGTATATTTATTATGTATATATAAAGACACACACATACAGCATATATTTTGAAAATATTTACATGTATATATTTATATTCATGTAAATTATATAATATATAAATATATTTAAAGTGCCCCTATTATGCCATTTTTAAGGTTGCTAATATTGTTTTATGAGTCTCCTAAAACAGGTTTACATGCATGCAAGGTCAAAAAACACGTTAGTTTTCTCAAAAAATAGATTTAATTTGACCTCATTTCTAAATGATTCGTAAACGACTCATGCGAAGCAGTTCAAAGAATCAGTCTCTCTAAACCCCTCCTTTCCATGAGCCCTCACTGCTGTGATTGGTCAGATGGCGCAGTCCTTTGTGATTGGTCCAGAGCCGTAGAGAGATTGGCTTTGGATTGGTCTACCGCGTGCAGTGCGTGACGGAATGACAGCCCTGGAGACTTGTCAATACATAGAAAAGATGGTACTGATTGTACCTTACCAATTCGAGCCCCTGGGCTGGCAAGTTGGCGACGTAGAACGTGGGCGGACATTATACAAATGTGTTACTTTATGACGTAGAGCAGTAACAGAATAAGATTTGAATTCCTGACGACTCGTTTAGGCGATTGCGAGCCAACTCTTTTTTTTGATAGACAGTAACTTTAGACAGTCGGCTTCACAACTTTGCAGATAGTTTATGTTCACATACAGCTACATGCAGGGGCGGATTTAGTGAATTGGGGGCCCCAGGCAAAATATAGGAATGGGGCCCTATACATTTGCACACATTTTCCTAGATCGACCTCATCATTCTAAACTGTAAAGGGTCTAGTTTTATTTGTGTGCACTCACAATATCAACAAAACGTTGTGCTTTTATAAAATAAAGATCAGTCTGAGCGCTCATGGTACTCACAGTGCATACAGCCGTACACCTGCAGGTGCCACGGACTCGGACGGTTGTCGTGGTAATAAACAGCAAACGTTCACGTGTCCGCGCTTAATGCGCATATCCTATATGAAAAGCATTTTAGGGGGCCCTTGGCTTCTGGGGGCCCAAGGCGGTCGCCTACCTTTGCCTAATGGGTAAGTCCGCCCCTGGCTACATGACACACTGCATGAAAGGTAATATTCGAAAAGGCATAATAGGGGCACTTTAATATATAAACGTAACATATTTTTCTTAAATATATACATGCATGTGTGTGTAATGTATTTATATATACATAATAATTCTACACAGTACACACACATATATTATATACCTTTGTAAAAAGGTGCAAATGATACTTAATGTATCAATTAATAAGGCTAAGTTTGATACTTGCACGTCTGTCTGAAAGAGAGTCCTGATGCAATCTGAAGGCTCAAGTTGATCTTTGCTGAAGTTGGTTGATGAAAAAGAACCTGTTTGAGTCAGAGGATCTTGAAGTGGAAAGACTAGGCCGAAGCCTGGCACAAGCTTAGGTTGGGTTCTTGAGGACTCTTAGCTCTGCAACTTGCCCTGGAGTTTCTGCATCTGAAAACTTCTCCGTTTAATTCTGATCTTGTGATCTTTTAAACTGTGAGGATGTCCCACCCTTCAGGAGGCAAGTGAGCCAATGAGAAAATGTACCTTTTAAGGGGAAAGTTTACGACCCTTTGTCCTCAGGCATATGTTTTGCATATGGACTTTGATTGGATGCTGATGAAGAAACTATTAAAGATTCTGGTAACACTAATATCTTCCATAGGTTTCAGCATATAATATAAATGAACATTTAGACCATTAAAAATTCAGCCGAAAGATACCAAACATGGCATACCTGTGATCTCTGTTAACAATAGTATGCAATTCTAAAATGTTCATTTAAAAGAGTTCATATCAATACATAAGCAAAACACTATGTATTGGGACTAAGAGGAAAAATTATGAGATGGGGAAAACTGGGTACATGTCCCTACATTTCTCAAGTGGTTATATCTAGAAGGAGATAGATATAATTAGGATGGACTGTATAGTACAAGGGTACATTTGTCTGTTTCAAAGTGAATTTAGAGTGAAAACTCTACATTCCTTTGAGTTGTAAAACAATCTTATCTTGATATGTGTCTTTGTTACCACGGTAACCAGAGGCCTGGTTCTCTCTACCACATGTTTTGCTTGTTGGGGAGGGGTATTGTCCACTATTTGTTAAATATAACATATACTCATGTGTTTGATCCACCTCATTCATTACAATTATGTAAACAAAAACTTTTATTTTAAATGTGATTAATCGCGATTAATCATTTGACAGCACTAATGTATATATATATATATATATATATATACACAGGTGCATCTCAATAAATAAGAATGTCGTGGAAAAGTACATTTATTTCAGTAATTCAACTCAAATTGTGAAACTCATGTATTAAAAAAATTCAATGCGCACAGATTGAAGTAGTTTAAGTCTTTGGTTGGTTTAATTGTGATGATTTTGGCTCACATTTAACAAAAACCCACCAATTCACTATCCCAACAAATTAGAATA
>NW_015645538.1:830954-834468 GCF_001515625.1 Sinocyclocheilus rhinocerous
TTATTTAATACACGAGTTTCACAATTTGAGTTGAATTACTGAAATAAATGAACTTTTCCACGACACTCTAATTTATTGAGATGCACCTGTATATATATATATATATATATATATATATATGTGCTGTCAATCGATTAAAAAAGTAAACTAATTAAACCCACATTTGTTTCTGAAATTAATTGTGATTAATTATCGCAAGTAATCCCACCTAACATTAAAGTTTTTAAATATACTTTTATGTTGCAATAATTTCATATTTCAATCTTCAAATGAATGTACAAACAACATGAAGACAGTATATTTTAAATATTTGTTTTATGGCATCTTTTTTTAATGACTGAATGCGAGTATCAATGATACCAATACTGATGTCTCTATAAAATTGTTTTTCCCCCTAATATTTACCATTGACTATAGCCATTCAACAATGCAGTATAATTGAGAGCTATCAATTTTAACATTTATTAGACTTTAAAAAATAACTTCTAATTTAAGTGAACTTAAAACAATCTTCACATAAACCCATTACAATAATTGCCATATTTTGCTACCTGTGCCCTTCAGCAGAAATATACAGAAATTGAATAAAGTTATCAAACACTAAATTCTAAATTAAATATAGATGAATCCTAAAAGCTATAAAAGTTATTTCCTTTTCTTCCTTTATTTTTTCTTTAATTAACAGACATCACAGCAGCAGGGTTATTAGGTTATTTGGCTGCTATTTATTTAAGAGCTGCCGCTGCTGAACGTGACGTGGATTTGAGACGCATTGTATTTTCTCATGATAGTCTCTAATGAAAGAGGTTTGGGAGTTTTTTTGTCATTGGATCATAATAAAAAAAATAAAGAGCATCCTCATCTTTTTGTCTTTGTCTCTACTCACATTGTAATGTTCATTCATCTCTATCCACCTTATTTTTCAACACTGAAGTAAACCATTTCCTGTAAATGTGCAAGACTTCCAATTCATTAGCCGCTACACTCAAAAAAATCTGTAAAAAATAGGGCACAGTGTACTACATTAATACAAATTTTGTGTTTAGATTTTTTACGTTTTACATGTATTGTGAATTTTGCACTGCATTGCGTTGTGTTTCATAGTTGTGCTTTAAACGGAAATGTCTGTAAAATGAATAAATAATGACTTGGCAGAAAATTACCAGTACATTCCTTTTTTTTATGGTGTTGGTAAATAACTAGAATAATAAAGTTCAGTAAACACTAAAACTATTTGTGCTACAAACCAGTCTGCTTATGATCACGATAATAAAACAATAATAAAATAATATGACAAAAAATACTAATTTGCAATATCCAGCAGTTTAATGGACTGGTTTTGTATAGCTAAAATAACTGAATGTGGCTGACACTGGAAGCCTTGCACATTTAAGTTAAAATGCCCATTCCTGCTGTTTCGTTAAAAATAAGGAGGATATTGAGTGTTTTGTAGTGTTGTTTCTATTCTCCTACCTTTACGCAGCTTTCCATTCCTGTTTTCTTCAGCATTTCATTCAGACTTGAAGTGTGAGTGACTAGTGCTAAAATTAAGGTACGCCATGTGCGGTTTCATCAACTAGACTAAATGACCACAGTGCACATCCCTAGTATGTGTACCAAACACTCTGTCTCACTCATTCCTTCTGCCTCTCACTTATAGCTGCTGTTGGATGGCTGTTCCCAGCTGGTGCTGTGGTCATATGACCAAGCAGAGGGGCGGGAGGTCAGGATAGTGTAGTCTCTGCTCCTCTTAAAATAACCTATAGACAAGCACAAGAAAATAAGGAAAGCAAAAAGTAACAAGGAAAGACAATGAGTAGAAGTAAGATAGGTGCATGTATGTGGCTTGTGTGTTTTTGGTTGGGCTGAGTGTTGAATGCAGTCTCTGGTGATGAAGATTATAAGGAATTTCCTGCAGCTGGGGACAAGAGAGAGCGTTCAAGTAATAGAAAGTGAAAGAGAAAGAGGGAGTGAGTGAGAAAGGTAGAGAGGGGTGGGGAGGAGGGAATGAGGGGTTACAGAGAGGGAAGATTAAGAGATGCGAGGGATATTAAGAATGCAGATGAGAAGGAAGAAGAAGAGAGTAGAGGAATGATGGAGTCATTGAAAGCAAATGAGGGAAACCAGAAGAAAGACAGTGAGCTGCCTGTAGGAAGCATTTTAAGGCATGCACACAACTTAATTATGCTACTCTTGTTATACCTCTGTTCGGCCGAATTCTAAGGCAGCATCACACGTATCCCCATTTGAGAAGAAAATCCCAGAATGCACTGTGATGATTTTTATGAAAAATTATGTCAAAAACTCATAGAAATGTTGTTCAAAAATCTACATAAAATTAATTGGATACTAATAAAGATTTTTCAAAATAAATTAATACTTCTATTTAGCAAGGATGCATTAAAATGATTAAAAGTGACAGTAAGGACATTTGTAGTACTACAAATGATTTTTGTTTCAAATAAATGCTGTTCTTCTAAACTTTCTATTCATCAAAAATCTTGAAAATAATGTGGCATGGTTTCCAAAACTATTTCTGTTTTCAACATTGATAATAGAAAGAAATGTTTCTTAAGCACCAAAATCAGCATATTAGAATGGTTTCTAAATGATCATATGACACTGAATACTGGAGTAATGACGTTGAAAATTCAGCTATGCCATCACAGGAATAAATTACATTCTCAAATATATTAAAATACAAATTTGTTATTTTAATTTGTAATAATATTTCACAATATAACTGTTTTTATTTTACTTTTTATTTACTTAAATTAATGCAGCCTTGGTGAGCATAAGAGACTTTTTTCAAAAACATTATATCTTACTAACCACAAACTTCTGAATGCCATTGTATATTTATGGGTAGTAGAGTATTGTGTGTTTTTTTTTTTTTTCATTTTTATTGAACTGAGAGTCGCTTTTATGCACTTAACATGCAGAAAACTATTTATGACACATCAAGTTCCTGCCTAGTTGGGTTTTCCAAATCAATTACTTCTGACATGGGTTTTTGAATTATAAAATGTAAGAAAGACAGAGAGATTACAAAAGATATTGTTTGGCAAAGTTTGCATTAACTTAAGACAATAACACATTTATTTTACACACACTTTATGTGTCATTCACACACCTATACATACGTTCTCTTCTTTCTCTTATAATATCATTATTATTATTTTGCTCAAACACTACAAAAAGGGGTACACACATGAAAATATATACCTGTATTTTAGGAACACATGATGATCGTCATGTTTTGAGGTTTGTGGCACTAAAAAGTTAGTAAACCCCTGACTTATGAGGTTCCAGTTAGGATGCTGACTATGTAGGCACTAAGGCAGCTGACTAGGTTTTGGAACAGAGCTATTGTGTATGTGTGTGTGTGTGTGTGTGTGTGTGATGACAGCTGTCTTTCTGCAGAGTGTCTCTGTGGATCTTATGACCCACTTCTACCTCTCCCTTACTCTAACTCTCTCTCTCTCTCTCTCATTCCCCTTCTCCATTGCCTCCC
>NW_015645538.1:834496-837401 GCF_001515625.1 Sinocyclocheilus rhinocerous
CTCCCCCCCCCCTTTCTTTCTCTCTCTCCCCACTCTAAGCTTTCTCCTACATTCTCTCTCACCCTGTCTTGCTCTAACTTTCTCTGTTTCTCTCTCTCTCTTTCTCTGTCACTCGCCCTCACACACTGTCGGGGCTGCTGCCTGTATCTTAGCAACAACTGCACTCTCATTTGAACTGAGTGAGTGCTTTTCCCTAACACACCCACTGACACACAGACACACACACTTGTGTAAACACACACACACACACACACACACAAGCACTCCTTTGCACTTCTGTAAACATATACACATCCCAGCACAAACACTTGTGCAAAAATACTTGCACATCACACTCAAAAAAAAAAAAAAAGTTGGATGTGAGATACAGACCAGACAATGCATGGGTGTGTTTGAGCATGTGTCCTTGTTTCAAAGAGTTTTTGGAGTACTTCCAATCACTGCATCATTCAGGTTTTGTTGTACCTATATGTAGGGGTGGGCGATATGACCAAAATCTTGCACGATATGACTAATTTTATATCACAATAACGATATATATCATGATGTAGTTATTTTCTTTTAAAAAGGTTTTTATGATATTAAAATCTTTGATACCATAGAATTTTCATAATCCTTGTCACCAATGTCAACATCAAACTAATACAAGCCTAAAAAGAGACAAAAAAAAAAACTCAAGCTCACTGAAGATAAACAGTCAGTGATGAAATAAGGATAAGAAACTAATTGCAATCAATAGGACAAAAAACTACAATGAATAAGAAACGCTACATACGTTGTGTAAATTAATTAGTCTTCACTGTGTTAATTATATCTATCTATCTATCTATAGATAGATAGATAGATAGATAGATAGATATAATTAACATGTGTATTAGATTCTATACATATATATAAATATATCATTATTATTTTTTTATTCTTTCTTATTAAAGTTACAAAAGTGATTTAGGCAAGAGCAGTGAGAGATTTTCTCTCCCTGTTTGATTAATGAATGGCAGACAGGACGAATATTGGACAGCTTCCCCTTTAAGACCGAAGTCCAGATCCAATATACTGTTACATATGCGTTTTCTTTTTCAGCTGTTTACTCTCTCTTAAGACCTAAATCACTGTGTTCATGAGGATACTTGCAAAGACGGGGATTCTGATGCATATAAGTGTGTTTATGTAATCGTTCAAAGCCAATAAAGCGGCAAAAAAAATGTGCGCTCCTCTCACACAGAAGCAGAGACGGCGCATGCATATAGCTCTGTTGTTTGTGTTTCAATGGATTAAAATCGGTTGTTTTAAAACTGCAGTGCTTAAAAACGTGTGTCCATGCTACAGATGTAGTCCCTCGTTTAGGAACGAGCTCCTCCTTTTGTCCTGGCTGGTCGTTCTTCACCTGGGTCTGTCTCCGACTCACGGCCCGTGGTGGCGTGTAAAGATCGCAGTCATCCAAATGATGAAAAAGTATTACAGTAAACAATGTATTTTGCGACACTACGAAATAAACGATAGAGCATAATATGAAAGGCTGCAATATAACAAAGAGTGAAAAATTTAAGGGGGTCTGAATACTTTCCGTACCCACTGTAGTTCAGAGGAGAACAAGATCACTTGCACTATGTTTAGGATGTATATTTATTTATTTATATAATTTTCTATTGTTTACATGTTGCTTATGAGTTATTTCCCCTAAGTCTGATGTAACTGGCTTTCTGCACATCATTTAGTCTGTGATTGGTTGAAATTTCATGAGATCCAAACTAAATACCATTCTGAGCATTCAGTCTTGTTGCAGGATGAGTCAACAGATAATCTTGTTTTGTGCTGTGGTATTTGTTTACAGCACCGCTGATTTTGCCAATGGACAGGTGGGCATCAATGTAGACTTTCATGTCTGTCATTGGACAGTGAATCTAAGGCATCTGTGTGATTGGCTAAATGTTACCAGCTATTTGGATACCCTGGGGAGGATTCCAGCAGTTAAAAGGATTGGAGCAATGGAGAAACAGACAAAACGTGTGTGGAGAATTGAAAAAGCATAAAAGTGGAGGAAGGCAAAGAGAGGGAGCTGCAGTAAGAAAAGTCAAATACATTCTAATTCAAATACAAAAGAGCTTAAAACTACACAAAGGGGTTAAGGGATGGATTTTCTCAGAGGAGGCAAGGGAGGCACACCACACAACATTGGAAAATGAAAATAATATAATTAATAGCTAGTACAAAAAAGCAAAAACAAATCTGAGATCAAATTGTGTGTAAACCACTCATCTTTTTGAAGTTACAATGTCCAAAAGCGACATCAGCGGATAATGTTTCACAGTAAGGCACAGTCACTTTTGTTTCCCTTTAAGCTCATTGTTAACAGAGGATTTGTTGATTATTAGGGTGAAAAGATTGTGATTATTATAAAATGTTACTTATAATAATAGTTAGGCAGTAGAAAAAAACAAAAAATTAATTTAGGGATACATCAATATTAAAATCCTGGCCGATAATGTGTTTAATGATAAATTATTTTTAAAAAACAGTAATTTTAAAATGAATTTAGGCATCCCAACATGTATGAAACAGTATATAAAATAGATATTCATTTTGAGATGTGGTAAAAATGGCATCTAACAGTGTTATTAAAGGGGTCATATGATGTTTCTAAAAAGAACATTATTTTGTGTATTTGGTGTAATGAAATGTGTTTATGCGGTTTAAGGTTCAAAAAACACATTATTTTCCACATACTGTATATTATTGTTTCTCCTCCATGCCCTGCCTTTCTGAAACGCGTCGATTTTTACAAAGCTCATCGGTCTGAAAAAGCGAGGTGTGCTCTGATTGGCCAGCAATCCAGTGCGTTGTGATTGGCCGAACACCTCAAGCTTGTGATGGAAATGTTACGCCCCTCACCATACTGTGATGA
>NW_015645538.1:840209-860100 GCF_001515625.1 Sinocyclocheilus rhinocerous
TCTACACTGCCCAAAAAACTCACTTTAAATATATAAAATATAAAAACTCTTTAAATATAAAAAACATACTTGCAGTCTGTGAGTCAGAACAGCCGGCATTGTAGTCTACTCTACTGTTATGTTCTAACAGTCCTCCATAAAATGCACTGGACACATCAGAATATTTGGGTTGAACTGTTCTGGAACAGTGTTGTAAATACAACTTAACCGAGACTTTAGTCTTTGCAACTTTACAGATCTTCTTTATGCACCAAGAGCTTGTAACACTCCAAAGAGAAAGGAAAAATTGAAATCGCATCATATGACAATGTGTTTTTAATATATACTTTAAGTGAGTGGAAGACAAAGGTAATTTAAAAAATAGAGGAAATTAGCATGTGCAATTAAATAGTCAATATTGTTTAATTGTAAAAACAAAATCTCTAATATCCGCCAATAAACAATATGGTACAGAGATGTTGTGTTATTATGTTAAAAATTTGTGAACTTGAAACTTTTAATAAGTAATAAAATGTGTATATTAAAAATACAATTACAAGCAAAATAGTAAATGGTCAATGTTCCATTTACCTTTAACCTGTAAACTGTGTAAACATCACTATTTCTCAAACCCAAGGAGTGTCTTTGCTTCCTCTTTTCAGTAATATACCACATGCCACTAGTTTGGAAAGAGTGAAAGCCACATTTAATTAGTACACAAAGCAGACCACTGCTAGCCTCACTCATGTCTACTCTCTCTCTTCACACACACTCATCACTGACTTAATCCAGCTCACTAGTCTGTCCTGGCAGGCAAATATGTGATGGTGCCAGAACTGTGAGAGAAGAGTAGGAGAAGCTCCAGACATTCAATCTCTCTCTCAAACGCTTAGGAGGAGGAATGTGTGTGAATATCTGAGAGACTCTGTGTGAGTGATTCGGTGTGTGCGTGACTGTAATTAAAGTGCTGTTCTGCAGTTCTGCTTGTTCCTGTCTTCTGTTAGACTGATGCTTAATTAATGAGTAGTATTAATTAGAGAAAGAGAAGGAGAGAGAGAGAGAAGGAGACCGAAAGCAAATTTAAAGTGTGAGTGAATTAGAGAGATGGAATTTAACGGTGACCTAAAAGCTATATTGGTTCGTGTGCACCTACCTGTTGACCCTCAGACAACATCAATCTACATTTGATTCAAGATGCAGATATATTATACAGGGCTAAGATTTAAAGGAACACTCCACTATTTTTGAAAATAGGCTCATTTTCCAACTCCCCTAGAGTTAAACAGTTGAGTTTTACCGTTTTCGAATCCATTCAGCCGATCTCCGGGTCTGGCGGTAGCACTTTTAACTGTAGCTTAGCATAGATCATTGAATCTGATTAGACTGTTAGCATCTCGCTCAAAAATGATCAAAGAGTTTCTATATTTTTCCTATTTAAAACTTGACTTCTGTAGTTACATCGTGTACTAAGACCGACGGAAAATGAAAAGTTGCGATTTTCTAGGCTGATAGGGCTATGAACTATACACTCATTCCGGCGTAATAATCAAGGAACTTTGCTGCCTTACCATGGGTGCAGCAGGTGCAATGATATTATGCAGCGCCTGAAAATAGGCTTATTTTAGTTACCTAGTTGGGGACTATTTTCAGGCGCTGCGTAATATCATTCCTATTTTCAAAAATAGTGTAGTGTTCCTTTAAGACAAGAACACATGCTTGTTAATGTGATTATCTGATTCTCCTTTCTGTTTCTTCACTATTTGGACTGGACTTGACCCTTGTAGTTGGCATTACAAGTTAAAGGGATAGTTCACCCCAAAATAAATATTATGTCATCATATAGTCACCTTCATGTCATTTCAGATCTGCAAGACTTTCTCTTTTTCAAAACACAAGATATTTTGTGTTTGATTATTTGTTTTGTCTGTACATTGAAAGTCAATGAATGAAAGACATGCAGGTTTGAGATAATATGAGGGCAAGTAAATGATGACAGAATCTGTTTTTTATTTTATTTTATCATGTTTCCAGTTAACAGTTATGTCATGAAATGGCACCTTGCAAATGATTTGTCCATAAGTCCTGCCATGAGTTCTTGTGTGGTGTACAATGAGCATGTAAAATGGATTAGATACCAAGCCAATAGATGCCATGCATGACAATCGGCAAGTTGATCTTCAAAGACCTTGATGCTCTTGTTTTTAGTGTTCGAAATGGTGTCAAGGAGATTAAGGCCTACAGAGCAGTAGTCAACATCACAGGATGTGGCCATTAGAGGAAGATTTCACAACAGAATACTTCAAATGTTAGAAAAACTTCTTCAGCTGGCACACAGATTCGAGTTGACCTTCAAACACAAGCTTTCACCATCTATTGCCAACCCAATGAAAGGGTAATATGTTTGAAGACCCAGGTAGACACCACTGCTGAGAGAGGCATAAGTGCAGGATAGTAGCCAAAACACGCCTGAACATGCCTTAACAGCAATCCTTCTGATGACCAAATCAGACCATTTTGGTACAGTACATCATTGCTATGTTTACTGACAACAAAATGAAGCTTTCAAAGAGGAGGAGAGTCAAACACAAGAGAGTTGCATTTAGGTTTTGGATTGTTTTGTTGCCCATGGCACTGTACATGTGCATGGTTTCAAGATGTCAGGCGAAGACTGAAAAATGTTGGAGAGCACTTTTGAAAGAAGTGTCAGAAACTTGGTATTGAGTGAAGGTCATGGGCCTTCCAGCACACAAAAAAAATAATGGTTCTGAAGCAACCAGCAATGTGTTCAGATCGAAATCTCCCTGAAAACCTGTGAGAAAGAAAACTGTGAGCAGGCAGTGCTGAAATCTGGGAGAATTAAAGCACAAGAAGATCAGGCCAAACTGGCAATACAGTAATGTGGGAAGCTTATCCATGGCTCTGAACACTTGATTGCAGCAATTCCGTTTGTGCCACAGAATATTACGTGTACGGAGAAAATGCTGTTTTGTTTTCTAGGTGGAAGAAATAATTATGTGCATCAAATGTAACGTTTCAGCAGCGCTTGTAGTGAAATAAAGGATTGTGGAGACAAAATACTTTCATTTTTTAATTTAGCAGAAATGTGTGAGTTATTATGTGCAAGGGTGCATGTTTTATGTATATTTGTCTCAGTATCAGTGTCTTCAATAATGCAAGTGTGGCAGCTTGTTCGGCACTATGTACTGTAGCACATGTTTTTGGTTCGCTCGCTCACTCTCTCTTTCTGCACTTTCCTTATCGTTGCCAGTTAGTAATAAAAACCATGTGGAGCAGACTGAGAGATGGATCGAACTGTATTGTGTGTGTGAGAGTCCAGCCCCTGGACTTACTTGCATCACTACAATGTTTATCACGAATGAAGTGCAATTCTTGTAGGAATAGTTCGCCTAAAATGAAAATTTTGCCATCATATATTCACCCCGATCTCATTTCGATCCTGTACTATATTGTTCTAAAAGCAATATGAGAAGTTAGTCTGAATGTCAAGGCTGCTGTTTTCTATATGAAAGGTTTTATGCACACACAAAAATATTATATCGCTTCAGAATAGACTTGGTATATAGCACATGTGTAGGCTGTATAGGATTTATTTATTTATTAATTTATTCATGCCGGTTATGCAGTATCCACTTTTATTCTGCCTAAGATCTCATTTTCAGTTTCACATAAGAATAAAAATAATAGAGGGTTGGAATGACATGGGAGTGAGTAAATTGTATAAATGAAAACTTTTTGCATGCACTTGTCTACTTTCCTTCATTTTTCAGGTTGCCATTTGAAAAATGTGTTTTTCACCCTATTTTACATATATTCTCACATATTCTCTCATCTTTCCATCTCTTTCTTCAGGAACTCTATATCCCTCTGCATCCCCTTCCTCTCGTCTCTTTGATGCCCCCTGCTGCCATGTCCCAACTTCTCTGCATTTTAGCCTTTTCTCTGCAGGTTGTATTTTTTGTGTACCTCACCAATGTGTGTGGTGTTTTTATGTAGGTTCTTGTTAGTGAGAGCTGAATAATAAACTTGTTGAAACTTTTACTTTTTTATTTAGATGTTGCATTTTAAATTCTATTCTCTATTCCATAATTGTTTACTGGCCCAAATTTTTAATCAGCTACAATGTAGACATTTTTAAATCATTTAATAATACATTTAATAATACTTTGCATCAAAATATGTGGAAATATATCACCATGTCTATTAAAAACAGTGTTAGCAAGGTCTCATGACCAGTGTTGGGCAGTAACTAGTTACTAGTAACTTACTGTAATAATATTACTTTTTGCAGTAGCTAGTAGTGTAACTAATTACTAATAAGATTTCAGTCATATTACAGTTACCATCCATAAAACAGCTTAGTTACTTAGTTACTTTTGATGCCTCAACCCCGCTGATTTAAAATCCAATTACAATTAGCTTCAAGCTGCACATGACAATTAATGAGATTAATACAACACTTCTACTTGAATGTCACTATCAATCACTATCGAGTGTTTGTAATAACTTTTGTATAATAACTGACTGCGATCCAGTGTGGATTGTGGTCAAATGATGAGGCAGAAATATGTTGTTAGTAATATTCTAGAAGAATTTTATGTGGAAGATACACAGTTACAACTTCTGTGGGGCGTGAAGAAAAAGTAATGTAACTAGTAGTGTAACTAATTACTGTTGCCAGAAAGTAATGAACTTTTGAAAGGAGTAACTAGTAATGAGTAATATATTACATTCTTTGAGTAACTAGCCCAACACTGCTCATGACACATCGCACAATAAAACTTAAATAATAAATTGCAGCAGGCAAACATTTATTCATCAAATACTGTTTTGAATTGAAGATTTAAACACATTTCACTTTGGACATTTCTCAACAGTTTTTAGAAGATGTCGGTTATTATCTTTTTTCTGTTAATTTGTAAATTCAGACTTTACCCAAAGGATTTTTAGTGACTATTGATTCTGGATTATTGCAAGAGATCACAGATGTTAAACTGTGTTCAAGACTTTGCGTGCCTGTTATTTTTTTATTTTTCTACACTAAACGTTTACCTAAAATGCTTTAAATTGCCAAATATAAAGCATATAGAACAGTTGCCTATCCAGTGAGACATATGTCGTATTGCCATAGTGAGGCCTGCAATCTATTGCATTGGAAAGGAAAACTATGTAACCATGGTTACCGTTCCACTCATATTCTATTGCCATGGTTACAACTGTTCTCTAACTGTATCGCCATAGTGACAAGTGTCCTTTCGCCCACAGGGATAACACAAAGCATGGCCACAGCAGCAGACATGGTAAGAACAACTGCAGTTATTTCAATAGCATTTTCAATTATGTTGTACAGTAATTGTTTGCATTCCTCAATAGTAAGTAAATATGAACATGTCTTTTTGTGTGTTTTGTCCCCTTTACCTTGGGAAATAACCTGTTGTCTGCACTTACAAAAACTGGGGATCCCAAGACTATGTGAAGCCTGATGGTCTAATTCATTCTGGCTAAGAATAACAGTGAGAGGAAAGAGATGAAACAACCTACCAGCTAAACTGGACCCAGCTCACAATTAAACTTAACACGGAACCATCACTGACACATATATATAAATACGAAGCTCCTGATCTGCAATTTTGGGGGTAATGAGCCATCTGTCAGGTCGCCTGCGCTCTGGAGGTGTTCGCTTGACTTGTGAGGCACTGGCTGACAAGGACTGCAGTGATGATGAGGGCCCCTCTTTATGGAAGGGGGATGAAGAGCCTGGGGGCACATCTGTAGGACCCACTGACTCTAATCCAGCCAGCTCACTACATTACAGCTTTTATTCGCCTCCCTCTTTAGCTAATGGTCTGCGGAACCATGAAGAGCAACTTCGACGTAGAGCAAGGAGACGTAGGCAGACAGATTATGTGGAGCAATTACACACACAAGAACAAATGCTCATTCAGCAAAACACACAACCACAGAGGCACACAACACAACACTCACACTCACTCACACAGTCGTGCACACACCTGCAGCCTCATACCCACATTCCAATGGATACACATATGTGGATGGACACAAACATGCTAACACACAAGCGCACACAGAAAGGCATGTGCACGCCTACAGACACTAGCTCCTCACTTATGGAGCAGGACCCTTCCCTGATTCCAGAGGACTTGTCTTTACCTTCCAAGACTGACACACATAATGTACATGTTCAGTCAGCCCCTTTGTTACACACCACCCTTTCCCCAAACAATTTGACACCTCCTCAATACACCCCTTCCACTTTACCCAAGGAGGAGACAGAACACAATTCAACATGTAAGCCAGAAATGGGTCACACCAGTGACCTTGACCACATTCATATAACAGGCCAAGCTAGTGTCATGACCTCTGTGGAGGCTGAAAGGAAGTATACCCTGCGGAGCTCTGGCCGGCCACGTTTCCCGTGCCATCTTCGGAAATCATCCCGTTTACGTAGAGCTGCTGAGGAAAACATGTTCAAAAGGGAAATGGACCAAAAAGATGAAGAAGAGGAGGAGAATAGAGTCTGGAGAACAGAGGACATAAGGCCGATGGAGGAGCTTCCCCCAGAGGTTTGTGAAGCTGCCTCATCATTTGAGGTTTTACCATCGCCAGCTATGCCAGCAGGTGTTACACCAAATCATAGCATGAGAATATCAGAAGGAGAGAGCATTGTTACTCACCACTCAGTTAGAGGGAGGCGACAGGGACGTTATTTAGGTGTGAGGAAGATTGTGGTAAAAGTAGCCAGAATACCTGTTCACATGAGCCGACGACAGAAAAGCTACAAGATCTCATCCCTGGAGCCAGTGTGTGCTGGACCCCGTGGAGAAGGGGTCACAACAGGAGAGGGGCCTGAGGCGGGTGTAGGAGGTGAGCCAGGACCTAATGTTTCAAGAGAGCCCACCGCATTACTCCGCATGAAGAACAATGGAAAGAGTGTGATGGTGATGTTTCCACCGGGAGAGCTTCCTGTAATCCTGAAGCGACGCAGGGGACGCCCCCCTAAACAGGCATTACCAGGACAACCCGACATGCATGAGACCAGAGTAGGAGCAGCCAGTGCTGCAGAGCCAAAAAAAATTAGGAGGCGGCGAACAGTAAAGCTACCATCTCCGCAGCCCTCATATGTTAATGATACCAATGATGTTAAAGTAGAATATGCAGATGTCCTCTCCAAATTGGCCTTCTTGAACAGACAACCTCCCAGCACAGGCCGCTGCTCTCCTCCACGCTGCTGGACCCCAACAGAGCCTGAAACTTTTCACATACCACCAGAAAATCCATCCCTTTCCACTCTTTTGCACCGCCTCACAGGATTCCGCAGGAGAGGTGGTCGTGCAGGCTGTATGGGGAGTAGAGGAGGGGGAGCAGCTGGATCCTCTGATTCCTTTAAGAGGTCATTCAGTGACTTCTTTGAAACAATTGGCAAGAAGCAGAAGGTGCCTGCATCTGAACCAGGAACTCCTCGAAAAAGAGGCAAGGGTGTTGCTGGGGGAATAAGTAGGGCAGCTTTGGGTGACTCTGCACAAGGTGAGAAGGTTAGAAAACGCAGATCACGAAAGAATGGGGCTTTAAAAAATGGTCCAGGTGCACAAGAGCAAGACTGGCAAAATGAGAATAGTAGCTGGATAAGGAAAGGTGACAGAGATATTTCTGAGAAAGCAAGCAGTTATCAGAGCCCTTGTTTCCCTCGTGGAAGTTTTCAAAGCAGTGAGGCTAGTAAGGCGGGGATGTACCACAGCCCCGGTATGAGAGGGGTAGGCAGCGGAGAAGAGTCTCAGGGAATGTTTGCAGGATATTTTCGCTCTCTTCTTGATTCTGATGACTCGTCTGATCTGCTTGACATCTCTATGTCCAGCCCTGCTGGACGCCAGGAAGGTCGTAAGCTCACCCCAGGATATGAGGGTGGCAGCCCTGGTGCAGCCCATCGTTGGTCTCCTGCCTTTCCTAAAAGAAGTCCTAAAGGAGCAGCCTGTCTTAGGGAAGGGACGCCATTACCCTCACCCCAAACGCAAGGCAGCTCAACAACTAAACCCTCATATTCATACAGTGTCTCACAGACTTCTCCCACCACATCCTTCCCTAAATCCCCTGCACTCTTGCTTTCCCGTTCACCCAGCTCTCCACATCCATCTGGTGGTTATCCTCAATATCCACCATGTTATAGTGCTGGGGTTCCTCAAGGAGGAAGCATTTACCCCCTCCCTCAACAGCAGCAACAACAGCAAAGGCCAAGTGATTGCAGCTTTACATATGGCACAAAAACTCCCTCTGTTCCATCTGCACAGTGTCAGATGAGTTATTCAAACTACCAGGGTTCTGCCAAGCGCAATTATAGTGGATATCCAGGCCCACCCCTTTCAACCATACAGCGAGGGGACTCTAGTGCAACCTCACCAGGTGGAAGTTATATGTCAATGTCAAAGTCTAGCCCCTATTCCTTATCCTCTTCTCCGCCTGAGGGTTGCCGACAGTACACCTCTACAGCTCAGTGGGGATACAGACAAGGGGGAAATAACTGGGGTGGTGATGCATATGGTACTCATCAGTTTCATGTTTTTTCTGAATATGGGGTTGTTGGAACTGGATCAGAATCCAAAGACATTCTGGACATCTCAAACTACACACCCCAAAAAGCCAAACAGCGTCCTTGCCCTGACACACTCTCTGAATCCTCCTCAGATTCTTCTCACACTGGTGGAGGAGGGATGGGTGTTGTGGGGGGAGCATTTCGCCCAAGGGATGTTCCTATGCCTGAGGGTCAGTCTAGCCTTTCAAGCCTGGAGAAGCTAATGCTTGACTGGAATGAGAATTCAGCAGGCCCTTCTTACAACTGGAGTCAGAATGTACTATTCCAAGGGGGGGTGAAACCAGGTCGTGGGCGAAGGAAAAAGTCTGAGACACACAATGAGAAGGAAGCATGCTCTGTTCCCCCAGGATCACCTGCCAGCCCTCCTATGCAAGGGGGAGGGCCAAAACATAGTACTACAGGTGGTAGACAGCCGAGAGGAGCCAGAGGCAGGGGAGGTTTCTCTCCTTGCCAAAGAGATCGTCCACCACCACCAAAAACCAAATCTCAAAAGCCTTCAGCCCCGTCAGGGTCAGGGCAGATGGGTTCAGGGGGTGTATACCAGGAAGCATTGGATTACTACAGTGGAGATAGTAGTAGCCTGTCACCTCTCAGCCATGCCCCAGAGTCCTGTGAATACCCCTCTCCATATTCTGTCCATACATCTACTCCCTCCTCAGATGAGAGATTTGCTCATGTCTACCCTCCAGACTCTGCCTCTATATCCCCCAGTTTATCAAATCAGTCAGATGCCCTAAAGCAATGCCCTAAACCTGGTCCTCCCTCACAGACTTATGGGCATGCTGCCAGGACTTTTAGCCCAACCCTCTCGCCAACCCCTCGCCTCTTGCCACAGTGTGGTTCTGCCATGAGTCCGCATCGGGTCCCAAAAGACCAGTTCTCCCAGTATGATTCCCCCAGTTACAGTGGCTCTCCCTGCTGGTTTGGGCAAGGAGGAAGTGTTGCTGGCAGCCCCCAAAACTACGAGGAACAGCGACCACCAGCAGTCTCTTTGCCCTCCAACAAACGAGACATGTCATTGATGGTCTCTGGGATGAGAGTTCCATCCCATTCATCCTACCCTTCCCCTTTACAAAGAGGTCCTTCCATGTCAACTTCTTGTGTGAGTGGGACTCTGGACTCTTCCCCTCAGCATGAAGAGATGGGTTACCATGGTAACTTGGACAGCTATGCACCCGTTGGACACCGTTATGCACCCCAAACAGCCCGGGGAGGAGTACTCTGCCAGCTTCTTGACCCACCCAGTGAAGAAGGCTTTACCGTCACCAGCCTGTAGTTGGAATTATCTTGGCATCCTTAAAGAGGTAAGACATTAATTCTGGGACATAGTTCAGATAATTTCAGTATAAAATTGTTCAAGTAGATACTTGATAGCTGCCACAAACTATAAGTTTTTGTCATTATGTATTGAGACTAATCCTAATCCTCATTTGACTATTCTTTTTTTTTCTTTTCTTTTCTTGACAGATGAAATGGACAGTACCCTTTTCATATTTTTTATCTTTTTTAAAGGATAAGCTTTGGAAGACACTTACTGAGTTAGACTGAAGAGTTTCAGAGTTATGGACTAAATAAAGACTTCTCCAGCAGTGACAATCAAGATCCAAATCCATACACATGGACACACACACAGAAACACTTGCATGAACACAAACATACTATGTGATCACAAAACATTCACATATTTGCATATACTTTTCATACGCTGACTTGCAACTGCAAATGCACGCACAAAAAGACAATCTTGCAAACTAATATTGCTATACAGCTTGGGCTAGGGACTTACTAAACAAAGAATGGACACTGCTAGTATCACGAAAAAAACTATTTGATGAAATGCAGGGAACAACCTTGTCCCGTTCTTTTAGAGTGCAAATGTGATTCACACATACCCACATTTCAGTGATGCCCAAAAACTAAACCAATGTGAAAGACCACACAAAAGGTTTTTGTCTACATCCTGATCTTGGTCCCTCTTTCTCTGTCTGTTTTAGTCTCAAAGCCTCCTCTGATTTTGTCACTGGTGAGATTACTTAATCCTAAAGGTTGGTTCACTCCTTCAGCATCTATAAATGGTGACTGCACAAACTCTGCCCTCTTCTCACTTTTAAGTTCAGCATTTTAAAAAAAACAGCATGTGTACATAAGCTACTCAAATGGTTCCATCACTTGAGGAGCTCCATGCTATGAAAACAACCGAATCTCAGAGTCCTGCTGAGAGACATATGTTAAAGCAGCAATGTCATGACAGTGTTTTGGAACTGCTGTAAGGACACATGAGGGAAATACCAGTTTTATGTGGCTTTAAATTGTTCAGCTTGGGTTTGTGCAAGTACAATTTAAGTAATCTTTTTTATCAGTGGCCTGGTCTGGTCCACAGGAATGTGTCTAAATTTGATCTCTTCAACCGTCACTCTGGATCTACAGCATGGTCACTTTGTGCCCAACATCCAACTCTCATTTGTGTATTTTTATCACCACAGGAGGACAGACACCCATGCACTGACCCCGAACGATGTTGTCCTTGTCAACATGTTTAGAGGCCAGGGCACTTTCCACCCTGGATTTGATGGCCTGGAACTCAGGGTGTGGACAATGCATATTCGCCTCCTCTTTTTCTTTCATCCCTCTGTTCGTATTTCTTGTGGTCCGCTGTGTCGTACAGTGATTTTTTGTGATGAAATATTGTATCTGTCTGTTCCATATACTGTATCTGAGGTAAAAATATTTAAATACACATTCTGTTCTGATCATTGTTTAATTTTGTCCTGCCTCTACTCTGTGGTTGGGGAAATGCAATGAAAATTAAATGAGGTCCAATGGAGGCCAAGCAGGAAAATAAAAATACAATGGGTAATAACCTCCAATTATTATGATGTTTACTAAAATGTTCAACAAAGTTTCAGATCTCATTCAGATGACAGTCCAATTACATTTAATGATTTGGAAAACTTTTCTCTTCATTTCCTTCCTCTTTTTTTCCTTCTGTGAGTGGTTTTGGTGCCTCTTTTGCATTCTGGGCCATGCAGCACCACTCAGGCGTTTGGAATGAGGCAATTGTGCTTTTGGCGTCAGACATTCTAACAGAAGCTCAGATGAGTTCAGATAAGGACATGAGCAGTGATTTGAGAGAGATGAAGGAAAGGTTGTATGGGAATTATGGAAAGTAATTGAGTGAAGGAGGCTGTGAGAATTTGTATTTGTGTGGTAGGTTTTCATTCTGTATTTTTTCATTGATCAGTTTGTAAATGTGGTATTGGGAGTGTGTGTGGGGGGAGGGGTGTGATACTTCAACTTACATTTCTCATCCTTTTGCTGCCCCACTGTGTTGAGAATTTGAAAATATTGGACAATTACAACACAGTTATCTGCAACAGATCAACCCAAGGGACTTGCACATCTGAATACGAATGTTTGGCTTTTTGTCTATTATTATATTTTAGTCTACATGGATGCATGGGGGAAAAAAGAAAGAGACCTACTTTCTTCACTACCACTTTCTGTGCATTCTCTATTTTGAGTCAGTTGCTCGATATTTGTGTTGCCACTGTCTGGTTGCAGAATTGTATTTCTGTTTCTTGGTTATCACTTATATGTTTCATCACAAATTTGCAGCACCTGATAACATGCATCGGGTTGCCATATTGTTATATATTATTCCATTGTACATTTGCATTTACAGAAATACAAAAGTTTAAAGATAAAATAAAAAACTTAATGTTGGCGTCTTGTCATTCTAACATCCAATCGAGCCAACGTCATCATAAACAAAGCCAATATCAGATATGCATTTACATTTCAATACATTTCTTGAATAGGCTACATCTCGCAATATTTCTCCCTTTGTTTGTGGCCTAATAAGTTACAATTTTAGAGGGCACAAAAAAGATTTACGAAATTTCAAAATACAACGATGACCCCTTTAAAAAAATAACTGCTTTAAGACACAAGCTTGCCATTTGATTTGTGGTTAAGGACTTTTCATTCACCACTAGATTGCCATGTGTGAACGATGTTAATAGATCCTTATATAATAGATGTTAATAGATCCTTAAGCATCAGATGCTCATCCAGTCCTCCCCTGCTTTAGCTGTCAGCAAATACTGTAATTTAATTGTTCATTAACAAATCACATAACAAAAGCGCAAAAGCAGCAAGGAAGCGACGTACAAGACACTCCTGACTAACAGGTCGATTTTAACGATTAGTTTGTGTTTCTGTTGTAGGCTATATAGACACTGGCTCTACCGCAAATTGACCTTTTGTTTGTAAGGTGGATGTCAGACAATAACTCAGATAAATTCTCCTAATTGCATGAGTTTTTTTCGGTTTGAAATGTTGTAATTATAAAACCGTATCCAAATTTCTGAACTGAATTCCCGACCACTGTATAATAGTGGGAAGTGACTGACTGCACACTTCAGAATCCCAGCAGATGCAGTAGGCTACGTCACGAGGCTATTACTCATCTACTGCATTATGAATAGTGGCTATTTGGACATCCTACTCATTTGACGCGCTGTTTTTGCATACTACATAGTAGTGAAATATGTTCGCGCGCGTGGGTGGTGTGTGTGTGCGCGTGTCTGTTTTGAGTTTGAATGGCTGTGTGCGCACGTGTATGGGGACCACTAATTTCTGTCCTCTAAACCTCACTCAAACCGATCTGCCTTTTTTAAGTTTTTCATTAATACATTATTTAGTATGTCTATTAAGCTATTTTTTTTCTCGTGGGGAATATTGGGAGGTGCAGGCAAACACTGACTCACACATGCTGGTATTTGTTGATAGACTGTCCAGCCGTGAGCTTTAGATCCCAGTGCCCTCAAGCCAGAGAGTCACGGTGGCGCCGACTCTTCATTTCTGGTGTCTGCGCTCCCACGGGTCACTCCAAACTCAAGAGAAGGGAAGTATGGCCGCTTGTAACTTTAGCGGATTGAGAAGCATTTCCCACCGTATATTTATTATAGGTCTGCCGGTGCTACTGCTAGTCCAACTACTGGTAAGTTTAACGGTGCCGCGCGCATCTAGCGACGCGAGCGGTGACAAGCCTGCTTTTCTCGTTATAAGCATAGAGAAGAGTGGCGGCTCAGCGTCGTCTGAGGTTAGAAAAAATGAGCGGGATTTGGAAAGCGGCGTGTTGGGTCTCTGGACTGACGAGGAGGACTCAAGACTGACAGGATACCAGGACGAAAACGAGCTTGAAGGACGCCAGGTAATCTCATATTCACTAGTGATGCAGGTAACTATCTGTCTTTCGGTTTTAGGTGGAGGGTCCTCCGGATGTGCACCTCAAAAGAAAATAAATTGTCCTAGTAAACTGATTGAATTTTAATAAGAATAAATTACCCGGTTGCAGCTTTTTATCTGGAGGGTCTGGAAAACATATGTTTGACTTGGCAAAATACACAGGGATCCCTTCTGGACACTTTAAGATGGAAAAATTCTGAAAAATAAAGTCTCTCACTCTCCCTTTCTCCGTTTGTCTCGCTGTCCGCCCCCACCTCCCCTACAACAGTGAGTTCCTCAGTGAGTCATATCCCCTCTTCCTCTAGTCTAGTGTCTCCATGGTTACTAAACAAGGTTGTTGTATGTTTTGGGAGAGGCTCCATTTCCAACAGCCCAGGTTTAAAAAGTTCCCTCTGTTTCTTTTGTTCTCACTCATGTGACCTCTGGTTTCGAAAGGGCACATTCTGTGACCCCAAACAAGCTGCAACTTCTCTTGCCTGAAGCTCTGCACACGCTCACATAGTTTTTTTCAGTGGCTATCGAATGCCTGACCCTCCTCCACTGCATCCTTGTTTTTACAGTTTTTTTTATGTGCATCTGAAATTTGGCCAAGATTAGAGAGAGCTTCGCGTTTATGTGTTTACAGGCCGCGGCTAGAGAGTTGATACTGCAGCCATGGGCATCAGAACATCCCTCGTTTTTTGCAGAGTTGCAGCGTCTCACCAAGTTCATCACCACAACAGAGGTACACGAACATACCATAATGTTCTTTTCTGTTTCCCTGCTCGATCATGCTTACAGCTGTCTTACATAACACTATGCGACTGCATATAAAAATGGACTGTCACTTTCAAAGCAAGATATCTGGACCTTTAAAGGAAGATTTTTTCCTATCACTCTCTGCAGGTGAACTGCTCTGTGGTGCAAGATTCAGATGGAAATCAATCAACACACTCTTCTGGTCACTTAGATGTTTTGTGCATCAACCACTGGAAGGGCAAATGGGGCTGTGTGGCCTACTCATTCAGGTATATAAATATATTACGTTACCGCAAAAAGACACAAAAATGCTTATTTACTTGAAGCATCCCCTAAAAAACTTACGTATAGAAGTAGCGATATACCCTTTCTTCCATATTGTGACGTAGTGAAATGGATAAAGGAAAAATAAACAAATGTAGGATGGGGACTTGGTTCTTTGGACTAAAATGCCATTTAGTTTTAGTCATATTTCAGTCAACTGAATTGTTTTAGTCTTAGTCTACTTTCAGTCGACTAAATATCATAAGACTTTAGTAGACTAAATCTACAGTAGATTTCATAGACTAAAATCTAATGGGTTTAGTTACAGTGTAATGCATTCATTAGGAATTTCTCTAAAATTTCCAAACTCATATATTTCCAGGGAGAAAACATCTATTAATATGGTAAAATAAATTATATTAAGGTTTGAACATGCAATATAGACATATATGTAACTGCTCTGACACATAATTTAAATAAAATCACTTCTCATAAAGAAATAAGAACATGGTCCTCTTTTAAATGAAATACCAATGGTTATATAATATGCATTATTTATAACAACTTGCATACAACATCCTTCCTTCTTTCAAGCAGACATTTATTTATATAAATTAAATTTCGATTAATCCTTATTAGGGCTACTAAAGTGATTCATTGAAGAGCAGTGAGTGATTTTCTCCCTTTCTTTTGTTGATTCATTAACAATAAGGGCACAGACAACAGCAACTAAATTAGGCTGCTGTCCCTTTAAAACTGACTGTGCGCCACGGATTCAATAGCTATACTAGTATAAACTTCCGATATTCTCACAACAGTTTACATTCACTTAAGAGGTAACCGGGTATGTTTACGTGAATACTCGTCAAATCGTTTTGTGTGTATTTCTGCAAATGAACTGATTTCAGTAGTCGTGCGCTGTTTGAGAGGCACTTTTCTGTGTGCGTGATTCGTGATTTTAACATTTTATGAGACGTGCAGCAAGTGTATGCAAACATATGATCAGAGCCAGTTCAAATGTGTGCATCTACCCTCCCTTCCACGCAGGAAATTCGTTCTGACGGGATCTTTTCCCAATCGTCCCTCCCTAACATTTTTGTCTCGTTTTTATTAGTTGATGAAAATTACAATAGATTTTCGCCATTGTTTTTATCATTCAAAAAGTCGTTATCATCTCATTTTCATCTGTGAAAAAATGTTGTTGATGAAAATTATGACGAAAATTATTAATCAATGAAATTAACACTAAATGGAGGCAGATCTGAATACAAGCTTGCAGTCTGTAGAGTGCAACAGTCAGGTTCCTGAAGTTAAAATCCCATTTATTTTCTCCATAAGGGAAATTATTTTAATGATAACTTGTGAATCTTTAAAGAGGTATGTTTAAGTTAGTACTTGATCTAACAGTTTCTTCTGTTTTAACTAGGTATTCTTTAAAACAGCCAGCACATTTAAGAACTGACTTGTTTATTTCAGAGAATGCCGGTCATTTAGGGATCCTTGTTTCTTTGTTAGGCTGGAAGGGTGGGATTTGTTGAATATAATCTCTAGAAGAAAAAACAAAACAAAAGCTGAAGGTTGTCCCAGATTCTGTAGCTTTTTTCCTCGACATGTCATGACTGATGCAGAGAAACAGTAATTGGTTGAACTGTTCATTGGGATGTAACATATTGTCTGTATCTTTACAGTCTGGATGGGAAGGATGCTGCATTTTTAGACACAATGTTGTATGCGGGGTGTGAGGTTCATCGGTTTGACCCCAGCGGTCGAGGGAGTCGAGAGCCTGCATCTATTAAGAATCATCGGGCTTGGTTAGACTGGAGAAATCCACACCGTCATGCAGGCCTCGTGGGTAATGTACAACACAGGCTGCTTGACATTATGGACTCCCTGGGCCACACCATGGTACTTGCACCCAAATACACTAATTCTATGATTCTTTTACATGCACTACAAGTCACGTATAATTTCACACTCACCGTCCAGTGCTGAATCTGTAGTGAATCACCACCTTTATGTACTTAAGTCTTTGTTCACACTAGGGCGTCATCGCAACAGTGACTCATAAGATGAGGTGCACTTCAGGGAATATGTGTATTATATTTAATCACTATTCATTTAAAAAAAAAAAAAGATTTCATACTTATACAATATTTTTTCTTGGTTTTTTTGGTTGCTCCTATAATGTCACATTAATTTAGTGTCTGTTTATGTAGGTGGATGTTCTGCGTATGGATTTGGAGAGTGCTGAATGGCGCATATTAGAAAGCTGGATTAAGGATGGAACTCTCCGAAGGGTCAATCAGCTCATTCTGACCATTCATATGCAGTGGGCGGGGTTTGAGGTGGGTGGTGCCGAAGAGGAGGTGGTGCGTTTCTGGTACAGTGTACTGAGAGCCCTCCGCATCTCAGGACTCCAACTCGTGCATTCGGCACACGGCCCGGGACACATAGTGCTGAGACACAAACTGGCCGACTCACACAGCTCATACACACTCAGCTGGATAAGGACAAGCGAGCAGCCCAGATAGCCAACTGAAGAATCACTGCAAAAGACACTTAGATGCAGAAGCAAAACTCCAATTCCATGGAAAAGATGACAGATGTGTCTAAGAGTACTTTAAACTAAAACAGCATCATTTAATGAGGCTGACGTGTTGAATACATACAAATATACATCACATTTCTAAGAGTTAAAGTTGCATTAGTATTATTTTGTTTCTCTGCACAGGCTAAGACATGCCGTCTAGTGGTTGTGAACGGTATTGCAATGATTCAACTGCATTTGTGCGCACAATTAAATCTGCTGTGATAATTTTTAACACGTTAAATTAACGTGTTTTATAAAACAGGGCTACGTGCAATATTTTACAAGTGCACTCTTTTATATGAAATAAACTGTACACAATAAAATGTTTATTAGAATTGTGTCCTATTTGTTTTTCGGTGAGTAATGAAATCCTGGGCTGCATTTGATTCACAAAAAATGTTAAAGACAAATAACGGGCATTCCTTGATCTCTTATCACTTGTGGCTTTTTCTCCTCTGAATGTCGCCATGTTTCGGATTTGTTCGGACTGGCCCGATGTTCAGGAATGTTGATTAGCCCTCCCCTCCGTGTAGAAACTGCGAACAGATGTTTTCAAGCCGTTAGGGTGGAGTTGCGCTTTCAAGATTCCAGTTTCCATATCCGCCCCTTTTCTGTGATTGACGGATGCATCAGCCAATGGTATCTTTGGATTAACACGCACCGTCCAATCAAAAGTTACCAAATGCGGGTCTGAACTGTCGCTGCCATACAACTCTTATTACAGTAATTGTAGACATTTTGTCGGTTTAGAAAATTATGGACGGAATTAACCTCAGGGAATGGTACTGCTGAGGTAAAAGACGTCGGCATCTAAGGCCAAAACCATATATATATTCAGGTAAGACTGAGAAGTACTTTATGTGCGTAAAGTATTAAAGAGTCGCAGTTGGGTTGGCGAGTTGATAGTATGTAGTCAGCTAACGCTAACACTTCCTGCTCTGCACTGACGCCTCGGAGAGTTTAGGCCTCAGCTACTAGTTTTTGAAGTATTTTAAACAGTCGTGACAAATAACCCTTTGTTAATTTGATAGCTTAAACTTTGAACTGGACATCAGGTTACTGGGAACAACTTTGATTTGATCTTATCTTGTCACAAACAATGTTAGGTTGGTATGTTGTGAACATAGACTGTATGGTTGTGAACTAGAGCCTCCACTCCCTCCCAATATAGGAAGTCTGATGGGTAAACATTTTTTTCCTTTATGCACAAGCAGTTTTTTTTTCTGAATTTAACCGGAATTATATAACACTTAAAATTGGATTCAGATGTGTAAAATTATTATTCCTATCTGTACATTTAACATGTATATAAAAAGTTATATAGTCATAACATGGTGAAAGGATATGATTGGTTGTTTATAAATGGGTCAGTTGTGACCTTTTAATAACCACAGATAAAACACCTTTTAAAATAAAATGTATATAAAATATAAATAGCCCAAAGACGAGAAGTGTTAATGGGTAGTTGCTTGCTGCTGGTGTTAACTGCAGAAATTAGGATATAAGTTGTCTTGGCAGAAGAAACACCGCAGCAGTTTTGGTTCTGCTTTGGACACACATATAAGGCTGTGAGTGTGGTTGTGTTGAATATGTGGAAAAAGCATCAGACCATATTGTAGATTCTGCCTCCCCAGCTAATGACAGGATTTTTAATGCATTGAATTCTTTTTTTTTTTTTTGGTCTCAAAGAGGAAGGTGACAGATAAGCTCCCATCATGCCTTTGGTGACGCGAAACATCGAACCAAGGCACCTCTGTCGCCAGTCACTGCCAAATACAATCAAGAGTGAACTGGAGTGTGTGACCAACATCACACTTGCCAACATCATTCGCCAGCTTGGATCACTTAGTAAGTGTTTGTGTAATGGGGTGTATACTGAAGTAAATCGGTTGTGTGTTGCTGCTTTTAAGCTGTCATTTAATCATAGGTAAGTATGCAGAGGATGTGTTCGGCGAACTGTTTGTCCAGGCCAGCTCGTTTGCCGAACGGGTGAACACGCTGGGAGAGAGAGTGGACAAGCTGCAGGTCAAAGTCACCCAGCTGGACCCTAAAGAAGAGGAAGGTAAGAGACATTGGGTTCTACTAAGATTTTTCCTTATAATGATGTGGCATATTAGTCATATTTTCCTTTGGTTTAATACAATTTTATTTGGACCACACTGTTTTGTACAGAAAACAGAATTGTTAAAGGGGTCATATGATGCTATTTTAAAGATCATTATTTTGTGTATTTGGTGTAACAGAATATGTTGACATGCTTTAATGTTCAAAAAACACAATCTTTTTCAAATACTGTACATTATTGTAGGTCCTCTATGCCCCGCCTCTCTCAAACGCGTCGTTTTCAACAAAGCCCCCTCCTTTGACAAGCACAGTCTGCTCTGATTGGCCAGCTGAACCAGTGCATTGTGATTGGCCGAACACCACAAGCACGCATCGGAAATGTA
>NW_015645538.1:861931-864723 GCF_001515625.1 Sinocyclocheilus rhinocerous
ATGCATCTACTTCCGGAAGGCCAAATAAAGTGCTTTTGCTTTCACACTGAAACACACACCATCTGGGCGAATAAAACATTTGGGCGGCATTATGCTAATATTTCCACATATTGACGTAGATATGTTGGGGCGTGTTAGAATGAGCCATTTTAGGTAGGTGTGGCTGACTCTTAACTTTTATAAAGAATATCTCTTTGGATTTGAGACTTTAGTCTTTGCAACTTTACAGATCTTCTTTATGCACCAAGAGCTTGTAACACTCCAAAGAGAAAGGAAAACTTGAAATTGCGTCATATGACCCCTTTAATGCTGAGTTTTGATTCAGTTTTGAACAGTATTATTGCATGTTGTTTTATTTTGTATTTGCCTTAGCTCATTTGTATTATTATTATTATTATTTTTTATTACATTTTCTTCTCATTTACTTATTATGCATCTCCAACTCTGTTTTTAATTGATTTTACTCTGACAAAAAACACATGACTTTTTTATATATATAATCCCAATCCAAACCACTTCTATTTGTGGTTAGAATCTGTTTTAAAAACCGTTTTTTCAAAAAGTTAAGCTGTCATGAGAGGTCTGGTGAGAGCCCTGAGGATGGCTGTAATGTTACTTGTTTTTAACCAATAACTTTTAAGTTTATTTTCTAGAAGTGTGTTACACCTTTTCTTTCAAGAAAAATCTGTTTTTAAAATGCTTTTTGTTGTCAGCCGTCAGATCAGATTTCAAGTGCTTTCTCGAACCTGTCACTGTAATGTCATGCACAAAGCACAGTAGTGTGTCTATAGCTGTATCTGAATTCACTCCTGTTTGCTCATGTGGCATTCACTGTATTAATATACTGTATAAATAGTACATTAATGTTTCTGACGCACTTGATGAGTTCAATAAGCAACATGTCAAGAGCAGAGGCGAAATTAGTGATTTTCCCCATCTACTCCCCTGTATCTCTTGGCGTCATAGTCATTACTATGGCAACACAGATTTGATATAACCACTTGCAAAATGAGAGTAGCCATAAATATCAGATCTGTGTGCGTTGTGAACAAAGCCTTAATTTGTGGTTTTTCGAGCAATGATGCAAAATATGAATTAATTCCAAATGTCATTACCTGTCTTTGTTCCTTTCTTTTTACTTCCTCCTATTTTTGCTTTCTCGTTCCAGTTTCTCTTCAGGCCATTACCAGCCGCAAAGCCTTCCACTCCAATTTCATCCAGGATCAGAAGCTCTTCATTAGGGTGTCACTACCGCAGCCTATCCAAGAGACCTATCTGACCTGCAGCCAGCCACCCCCCCTCAACAATCTGAGCTGTTACAGGTAAACACACCATCACCTCTGATCTCCATGTACTGACCATATACAGGCATGTGAAACTCTTTATATTCATCACAATATATTAATTGTATTGCTTCAGAATATGGTTATTTTGTTTCAGTATAAGGTGGTTAAAGTGTTTTCTGTTTTCCAGGGAGGATGGAAAGGAGGCTCTCAAGTTCTACACTGATCCGTCTTATTTCTTTGACCTCTGGAAAGAGAAAATGCTTCAAGATACCAAGGACATTATGAAAGAGAAACGCAAACATAAGGTGGGACATGAGAGTATGAAGCATGCGTACACATGTACAGCAACACCTCAAAATACCAACCAGAATGTATGAGCTTCTGTAACCATGTTTATTTCTCTGTTTATTGAGAGCAGAAGAAGAAAGATGACAACCCTAACCGAAGGAACTTGAACCCTCGAAAGATCAAAACCCGTAAAGATGAATGGGAACGCCGGAAAATGGGGGAGGAGTTTGTGGTCCCCAAAAACGATAGCTTGGGGTAATGAAAACTAGGGCCAGACTGACTATATTTTAACTTCCTTTTGATGAACAGTATTGCCGGGCTTCAGACTGCAACTAAAACAGTCGCATTTGCGAACAGAAATATTAATTTGCGAGTGAAGTTTTTGCTGAGGTCACCACTGGCGACTAAATATATTTATGTTATGACTAGAGATGCACCGATTGACCGGCCAGTGATCGGAATCGGCCGAGTTTTCGCATGAAGATCGGTGACCGGCCGGTCAGTCTCATGTCTTGCCGATTCTGAGCCGATCCTTATATTGCCAGCGGCACCGGCAATAACGTCACAGCCACGTGCACACTCACAGTCGCGTGTAAACATGTCATGTTCGCGCGAGAATGATTCTAATTTTAATTGCATTCAGTGTAAACGGCAACTGATAATGTATTTATGTCGTGCCAGATGAGGCTTACACAGCCTGAGTGAGTGTGTGAGAGAAACAGCACACACAAAGGAACTCACAGCAATTTTAGATGCATACTGCGGTAGAAAAAAAAAGATATTTACAAAATATGATTTAGGTAAGCAACATTATACGGCCATGATGTTTCCACGAATATCAATATCAACACGATTGCAATGTGACACTGATTTTATACAATAGTATGTCAATAAACAAGAAGTTAGACTTACTTATTAGACAAAATATTGACTGTTTTTGCTCAATTTCGCTGACGAAAATAGTTCCGATCAAAGCCACAGCAGAACTGTTGTGTGTCTCCGAGCAACACAGAGGTGTTTCGTTACTGAATGAATCCACGTTTTTGAACGAATCGAGTGAGTCAATGATTCAGTGGCCCATTCATAAGGACAGTCACTTGCCTCGTTTCTGAATGAATCAGCCATTTGAATGAATCGGTTGAATTAATGAATAAATGACTCAAAACAGTCATCTGTCGTTAAAACAGACATTTGCTGCCACCTACTGGTGGTTTAGTC
>NW_015645538.1:864791-875061 GCF_001515625.1 Sinocyclocheilus rhinocerous
TGTGTCTCCGAGCAACACACAGCGGTGTTTCGTTACTGAATGAATCCACGTTTTTGAACGAATCGAGTGAGTCAATGATTCAGTGACCCATTCATAAGGACAGTCACTTGCCTCGTTTCTGTATGAATCAGCCATTTGAATGAATCGGTTGAATTAATGAATAAATGACTCAAAACAGTCATCTGTCGTTAAAACAGACATTTGCTGCCACCTACTGGTGGTTTAGTCGTATTTAAAAGTATCATTGCATTTTTTCAACATTTATTTGTATGTTTTAAAAAACATGTAAAACATTAATCTTATAAAATAATTTATGCATTTGAAATTTTGCAGTGCAGTTTTGCAGTGCTTCATCAAACTGTCTGTGTAAATGCATCTAATGCCACTTTAGATGCAGCTTCTGATTCCTCAGCAGTGGAAAGATAGAGTTTGTTTAACTAATTTCTTTTGAATGGTAACAACTCTACAGTTTCTTATTATTGTAACTGAATTAATTGAAACAAAGTAAGAATTTGATGTGAAAGATGACACATTTAATAAGGTTAGGGGGAAAAATGTCCATTTATAAACAGTGGGAAATGACATCTGTTTTGTTACATACAGCAACTCATTTTAAGTTAACTATTTCTTCCTCTTTCCAGTCACAGTGTCAATTATAGTTCTTAGAAAGAAAATGCGGAATCGGCAAAAATCGGTATCGGCAGGTCACGCTTCCAAAAAAATCGGAAATCGGAATCGGCCAAGAAAATTGCAATCGGTGCAACTCTAGTTATGACTTAAAAATGTGCATGTAATGCCTTTTTCCTGATTGTTTTGCGATCACATCTTTTGTTAATTTGACGAGACAAAGCACATCAAAGTTTTAGTGGAAAAAAGAGTTTCAAACAGTCCCCATCTCTGCCGAACAGCAGCGCTGACGCACACCTGCTAAACGCAGCTCAGTTGTGCAGCATGAGAGAGATCGAAATGACGGAGACGTGCAAGTAAAAGTGCACATAAGCAGTGTCTATTTCGTTCTCAACTTGAACATACTATAACAGGTAAAGCTGTCAGCTGTGTGGATATTGGCAATATCGTTAACAGTTCTCGTTTATAATCATTACTAATATGGCTTCTTATCAAGATCTTAGCTGTGTTCTGTTAATGCGTGAACTTCATATTATTTGAAGCGCACTTGCCGTCCAATAATTGCAAAAGGCTTTGTTACTTTTTAATAAACAGTATCAGCTTTAAAATTATGCCAAATTCATAACGAAATTCAAATAATAAATACGGTTTTGGCGCTCTTTAATGAAGCAGGATCGATCGCTTTAGCGCTTCATTTCTAGCGACACGTGATCCATTAATATCTTTCTCTTTACTATTATAGTACAAAATGAACATCAAAAGGTAGGCTATTTTATCAGAAAGCCTACAGTACAACTTACTGAAATGTCTCATGCAAAAGCTCATTCAGTGTTTCAAACTGTGTAAAGCTTGTAAACATTGCAACGTAATAATACATTTGCCCCAGAATAACCATCCAGTGGCCATAAGCCCATCAGTCAGCTAAAAATAACTATAAAGAGGAGCATTTTGCTATATTTATGCGCTATTGCATATCAATATTTTTACTTAACCTGTTTTGTACATGATTCAACTCCTACAAAATTGCATTTTAGTAATGAAGAAAAACACTGAATGTGTGAAAGACACAAGACAACATTTATAGGATGCACTGACTGAGGAGGAGCCCAAACTACACTCAGTCTGCAATGAACAATTCTTTGTGACTGTATATTTCAAGTTGGAAAAGACATTTAGTTCCCACTTTAAGTGAACCTTAGTTCCCAGGTCATCTACAAGATGGATTAAAATGCTGATAAAGTCAAGAAAAGATTAGTCTTAAACACATGCCAATATGATTGAAATGTTAAAATGTAAATAATAATAATGAAAGAAATAAAACATGTTTATTCTGTGGCACCTAAAAAAATAATTTGGTGCCTAGGTTTTTTCTTATAAGAGCCAATGGCTCCTTACTCAATTTTTTTTATCTGGAGCCCTGATTATTGATTCTTAAATCCCAAGAATCTGTCTTTTAGTCTATGTTCTTTTCAGTTTATGCTTGAAGTAAACATTATTTGAAGCACATCTTCCATCCAATAACTGCAATAAGTTTTGTGAGTTTCGATTTGTAACAAAGTCCAATTCCAAAGTCCAAAATTCTGTCAATTTTATACCAAATTCAATTTATCAATGTCATTTTGATGCTCTTTCTTGTGGTGTGACAGATCACTGTGGCAGTGAACCGATCGTCTTTTCCTTTTCACTAGTTATGTTGAAAGAAACAGTACAACTTACTGAAATATATCATGTTTCATGCAATAACTCAGTTTCAACCATGGAAAGAACAGCATGTCACATAATGCAGCATTTACCTCAACGAAGCCATTCAGTGTCCATAGTTTGTTAGGTAGCTAGAAAAAAAATAACTCTAGGGAGGAGCTTTTGCTAAATACATACACTATACCAAATTATTATTAATATATATTATTTTTACTTAAGATGTAAGTGTTGTCTTCATTATTTACGTTCAAATAAATCATTTATACCACCATTTATATTTTTATATTTCAACAAGTTGGAGTAGAAACATTATTATTTATTCAAATATGAAAAAAATTCCTCATGCGCAATTTAAATGTTTGTATTCAACTCAGTTTTTTTTTTAAATGTTGAGTGTTATATACAAAAATTAATATACTGTATATGGACTCTTTTGTTAATTCTAACCTTTAATAGTAGCAATCTACCAACTGACAGGATTCCCCGTTTAGTTTACAGCTTCAGTTGAGAGAGATTTTATTCCTGAAGTACCATGTACTCTACCTGATATACATTATGTCCAAATCGAGCCTAAATCGACTCAAAAGCTTCTGAATAGAATTGGGTTGTAAAATCTGTCAATGCAATAGCATGACGCAGCATGACTGTTGAATGAAATTATTGATATCTGTATTTTATATTTTTCCTTATGTGTCTCTAACAGCAACTCTTCAGAAGTGTTGAACGGCAGTATTGGCTCTGGTGATGATGGATTTAATCACTCTGATGGCTATTTGGACCAAAGCACTAACTCCTACATCTATGATCCCAGCTCTCCTCTCCCACCTCCAATGCAAGAGGACTTCCCACCACCACCACCTCCAGACATGCCGTGAGTGTCTTAAAATAGCCTACCATTTTTCTCTTGTTGAGTATCAAGTGCAGATGTTTTTTTGAGCTGACAAGCGTTTATCCTCTTGCAGGTATAATGATGTATCTGGTGGTCCTCCTCCGAAGCGTGGCAGTCTTTTAAGCCCCAGTCATCCTCCTCCAGCTCCACCAGCGATGCCTTCTTCTCCAGGCCGTCCGACTGTTGCTCCTCCTCTGGCACCGCCACCACCTCCACCTCCCGGTGGCATGATCCCACCTCCGCCACCTCTCGGTTTTGATTCGCCCCCCTCTCCTCCTCCATTCTCCAGCAATGCTGTTTCCATCCCACCACCCATGGAAGCCTGTAGTCTAGCTCCTCCACCGCCACCCATGGCGGGGGGACCACCTCCTCCTCCCCCTCCCCCTCCTCCTCCAGGTCCTCCTCCACCTTCTGCTCCAGCCCCACCTCCCTCAGGAGGAGTCTCTGCTCCCGCCGCACCCAAAGCCCAGCCTGCTCCAGCCGCAAGCGATGCTCGCAGCGACCTTCTTTCAGCTATCCGTCAAGGTAATATAACTACATACATTTACACTCTTTAAAAGTTTGATTCAGCCAGATTAAACCATTATAACATAATCACATAAATTTTATAGGTGAAATCCAATCATTCCAATAGGAATCTGCGCTAGCGTGAGGGCAAAAAAGTTCTCTAAGCAGATTTCACTCATGTTCAAATTGGTCGTGTGAATTCGCTGTGCAGACCACCAGACAGCTGCTTGGTTTAAAAGTGTTTTATATATCTTTGTTATTTATATTGAACAGTGAACCTTTTTTCACTAATGTGACTGCACTTTTAGTCTGCCTGAAATTTTTTTTGTGAAGTTGAACTAACAGACCTAGATAATGAGATTGTCGCTTGGCTTAGTCTAGCATGTATATACATTAAGGGTGCGTTCACACTTGGCATGTTTGGTTCGATTAAAATGAACCCTGGTGCGATTGCTCTGTTAGTGCGGTTCATTTGAGCATGTGTGAACGCTGCCATCCGAACCCTGGTGCGCACCAAACAAGCCGACCGAGACCGCTGAAATGATGGGTCTCGGTCCGCTTCCAAACGAACTTTGGTGCGGTGCGAATGATATATGAACGCAACACGAACCAAATACTTCTAAACAAACCAAAAACAGGAAGTAATGACAAAATGCGACACTATGCGACATGATTTGATGACGTGGTGTAACCAAAACAAAATGAGCAGAGGGCAAACGTGGAGCAACGATGAGGTAAAGTGCCTTTTATGAGCTCCTTGTGAGTTTGCAGGTGGTGAAAATAAAATTATATGTACACGTAAGAATGAGCGCGCTTAGTCCAGCAGACGGCATTAGGTGTGTTCAACTTAAAGCGGCGCTGAGCAGACCGATCGGTTAATGGGTGCTTTGATATCATACACCCGCAGCGACGCTTTAAGTCAACGCACCTTTTGTTTGGGGTGTTCGCTGAGTTCCGTCACGATATATACATCATTCAAGCCGACCAATCAGGTTGTGAACATATCACTATGCCTTTAAGTTCGGTGTCTTTAGGTTCGCTGTCAAAAATGCCAATGTGAACGCTAAGCAGACCAGGACCAAATGTATCATTTTCCTTTTTGGTCCGGACCAAATGAACCAAACGAACCGAACTACAAGTGTGAACACACCCTAAGTTCAGTTTTATTTCTAGAGCACATTTAAGCACGGAACAAGGCCGACCAAAGTGCTGCACAGCAAACAGTAAAATAAAATAAAGAGAGAAAAATCAGTACACAAATTAAAACCATATAAGAGCCACACGTTGCTACATATTAAAAGCCAAAGAGAAGAGATGGGTTTTAAGATATGACTTGAACTCAGATAAAGTGGAAGCCATTCTAATGTGAACTGGTAAGTTGTTCCAGAGGGTGGGACCAGCCACTTCAAAGGCTTACTAGACATTAATTGTCCTTGCGTGCATGCTCCAAAAACAACGCACATTGGGTATTTTATCTTTCAAATATTAGATTACATTTTGCGTCACGTATACTTGGACTGACAGACTATAATTTGACTAAGCAAAAACCTGCCGCTGCTTGATTATAACGTAATGTAAACATGCTGACTGTAAATTTACTGACTTATTTACACCTGAAATTAACATGTTAAGGTGATCTGATCTCAAGTAGTCAGAGCTAAATTTAGGTGTAAATGGGATCCGAAATATTGAATGATTGGTTGCGCGCATTCAAAAGAGCATTCGGAAGTCAGAAATGTTGCCCCATCGCATTTGTAGTGTAAATGCTAATGTGTCGTGGACAGAAGTGAAGGGCTGCCTACTTGCCTGTCTGTTTATTGTGCTAAAACAATGGCTTTAAACAACTTTGAAAGAAAATTGAGCAGTATTTATTTCAGTTCAGTTTAGCAAAATCTTATCACTGGAGGTTATTGCGATGCACTTAAGATACCTGTATAAGCAACCACTTAAACCTTTGTTTGGGGTTCGTTTGATTTTTTTATGTTTTTAAAAGTCTCTTATACTCACCAAGGCTGTGTTTATTTGATCAAAAATACAGTAAAACAGTAATATTGTGAGATGTTGTTACAACATAAATAGAAAAGAGTTGTTCTATATATTTTAAAATGTAATTCATTCCTGTAATGACAAATCTGCATTTTCAGTAGCCATTACTTCAATATTCAGAGTCACATGATCCGTCAGAAATCATTCTAATATGCTGATTTGGTGCTCAAGAAATATTTTCTTATTAATGTTGAAAATAGTTGTGCGGCTAAATATTTTTGTGAAAACTACGGTGCGTTTTTTTTTTTTTTCTGTATTCTTTTGATGATTTAGTTAACAAGATCTGCATTTGTAACATTTCTAGTGTCTTTATTGTCACTTTTGATCAATATAATGCATCTTTGCAGAATAAAAGTATTTTAAAATCGTACTTTTGAACAGTAGCGTATGCCATGTGTTTGAAGAGTAATGTCTTACTGAACACTTTTCTTACCTGAAACAGATGTTAATACCACAAGTTAACAAGGTGTTCAGATCATTTCTACACACTGGGAATATGAAAGGTTTATTAAAATGTCTCTGAGCTTGCTGTAATTGTGTCTGTGTAGGATTTAACCTGCGTAAAGTGGAGGAACAGCGAGAGCAGGAGAAGAGAGATCACGTGGGCAATGATGTCTCAGCCATCCTGTCCCGCCGCATTGCCGTGGAGTGCAGCGACTCTGAGGATGATTCATCCGAATTTGATGATGATGAGTGGTCTGACTAAAGCTATCGCCCCGCTCTTCATCACCTGTGCGATGACATTAAGATCATTCCTTTTAGACCTCACACTTCTCACATTACCTGTTTACCTGCAGTGAGGCCAAAAGCAATTTAGGGGAAGAGTGTGTGTCCAGAGGGTTGAGTTTAATCTAAATGAGAGAGTGAATTATTTAGTTGATAAGACTTCTCCTGTTTCAGAGCACCTGTGCCTCTGTATAATGTGGCCAAAGGTGAAACGAAACTGTGTGTGTGTATACTTCCATATTTTCCTCTTGATGCATCAGTATCGTTTCTGTTAAAATCCCACATGATTTAACATAACTCTGTATTAACTAATCAACTAAAGCCTTCCTTATAGCCAAGACTAGACACACTTTCTAATGCAGATATTTAAAATAGTAAGATGTTTTGTGTCTATGATAGTTTTTGCACCTTGTAGGATGAAATAACTTTGTATTTCATTGCAGTACGTATTCATGCTCCTTGACCAAAAGTCATTATCTGTTTAAATGGCATCCGGCTGTGTCTGTGCTGTTTTCAGCCCTCAGGTCTGACTGAATGATGTTTATGTCAGCCTCACAGTACTACCAGTAGTTTTTTCTTGGTTTAGCCCAAGTGCCTGCTTCATAATGCCTGTTGTTTTAATGCCAAAGTTTTAGAAATTATGCAAGATTTTGAAATCAAAGAAAAGTGAGATTGTTTTATTTGATACATGTGGGTAATAATTATGAAATTTTTTCTATCAGCAACTGAAATAAAATCTTAAATATAATACTGTGTCCGTCTGCTGTTACAGATGTTTTAGAAGAGTGTTGAGTGCATAGCTAAACTTTTTTCTACATGTATGAGCTTGCATGTGCAGGGGCTTTTAAAGACTTCAAACTGTACAGCAGCATGCCTATTATGCTGCTTAAGTTGGGTTAAACATTCAATCCACACAGGTGGTCTTGAGCTTCATGAGTAGTTTGAGAAATAAACAATGCAACAGGCCAGCTCATCTCAATGATTTCATGTTTTTTTTTTTGTTTTGTTTTTTTTACAATTTATACTTTGTAAATGAGATTTTAATACAAATCCAAACATTTAAAACCCATTCACTAATGGCGATAACTGTAACATCGTAATAACAATTGTTCTAATTCAATGAGAATATGTAAGCCCACACTACACCTATAACCATAATGACAGAGGAACTATCAGAATCTGCCGTCTTTAAAGAGCTCAAGCCTTTAAAGTGGCAGACGACAAAACTGCACACTCATTAAAAGCAGAACGTTATATGTGGTGTTTGGTGTGAAGCACTGATATCGTTATATTTATCAATCTTGGTGTGAACGGGCCTAAAGTGTCCTACTCAGTCAGCAACACAACCTTGCAATTAGTAAAAAATATCTGCTGCACAATAAATAAGGCAGTAGGTTGATTTTTACTGTTGGTAAAAAACCATGTAACTTAATTCTAGATATTCATAGCAGTGTTATTTTAGTATCTTTGAGATACTGTTAGTTATAGTTATAGTTTTATTATATATATATATATATATATATATTGCATTTTATTAGTGTTTTTAAACATCTATTTTTTTTAAATAAATTCTATGTATTTTTATTTTTTCATTTCTGATTTAGTTACTTTAGTTTAACTAAATGAAAATTATTATTTTTTTATATTTCATTTCAAGTAATGGAAGAACTATAATAACCTTGAGTCACAGCCAATTTATTTGGGTTAATATTTCAAATGAATCTTAATTTAAGTTAAAACCACACATTTTCACACTTTTGATATGATAAAATGTTTTCTGAAAAAATACAAGAGAAAATGTACAAAAGTTACAATTTATTCATTATAAACATTTTCCATAAAACATCTCATTTAAACAATAAAACATTCATTCATACATTTGGACATTTTGTGCAACATTAATACATTGTAAGTGCAAACAAGACATTTATGATGTATAAAAACATCAGTCAGAATAACAAATGGCAAATAATCTGATCATTAAATACAAACAAAATTCAAACAAGTTTCAGCTTAAAAGTCAAGTCATTGTTGTAAAGTGCAAATGATTTTGATTCCATCAGTAAACTCTGAACTTCAGAGGATGTAAAATGAGGCACAAATCTGAGACATTAAAGCGGACAGGAGGGTTTCTTCATACAGTGGCAGTCTTCTCAGAATAAAGTAAAAAAAATGACACGGTTACTAAACCCTTTTTAGCATTTAATAAAATGATGCAGATGAGATCAGGTCACTGACAGTGGTCATGCTAACACCATTGAGACAGGAGATTTGGCAACTGGCACAGTGATATTCCCAAACAGGAACAGACATAAAACGTGAAACGGATCTTGTATGGCACCATAGAATCTTCCAAAGTGTTCAGGTGTGCTCATGATGTTAGACATCACTGGGAGTGTGTGTGTTTTTGTTGGGTGTGTTAGGTAGACAGCAGCAGCAGGCCTGTCGCAGCACTCTCTGTATGTGTGTGTTTCTGTAGGCATAGATCAGAGGGTTCAGCAGAGAGTTTCCTGTGACCGGAACCAATGTGGCGTAAGTATACAAAGCTGGAGACGATCCGTCGGCCAAGAGACCATACAAGGCGAAGGGCATCCAGCAGCTGGCGAATGTGGCAAGGATGAGGGTGAGTGTGTGAACCCGACGGCGAGTGTGTCTGCGTGCAGACGGGAGCATGTGTCTCTGCAGGGCGATTTGGTGCGAGTGGCGAAGTACGACCCGGCAGATACGAGCGTTGAGCTGCAGCATCAGAGCCAAGGTCAGCAGGAAGCCGCCGCACAGGGTCGCCAGGTGCACTCGGGTCAAAGGGCGAAGAACGCTACAGGATTCTCCATCGTGCAAGCAATTCCAGCCCATGGCAGGCAGGGCACCTTGAAGACCCGCAAGAGTCCAGCCGATGGCCAGAGCGCAGCGTGTTTGTGTGTGTGTGCGGCGGGATCCATAGGTCAGAGCGCGATGTAGCGAGAGGAACCGGTCCAGGGTGATTCCCAACAGAGAGAACACAGACGCACTGAGTGCGCTCACTAACAGACCCACGCTGCCCAGCTCTAGAGCTTCTGAGTACACGCACCAGCGAGACAGGAAGTGCAAAAGGAGTCCCACCCCTGCCAGGAAGTCCGCCCAGGCCAGGCTGCCAATTAGCAGGAACATAGGAGCCCGCAGAGACGGCGAGGAGAAGATGGTGGCCACGACGATTGCATTTTCACAGCAAATCAAGGCTCCTGATACACACAGGGCCACGTCCCATGGAGTCATCACTGTGGCCTCCAGGGGTTTAGGGGTGACGTGGGAAGGGGTGAGTTCCAGCAGTTGGTTCATCGCCAAGATGACTTCTAAGCCCACTTCAGAGTCGTTCAGGGCCATTACTGTGGGAGAGGGAGACAGATTTAGTCACGCAATCCACAGCATACTGTCTACGTCATACTACGACTGTCACGCATTCTGCTGAGCACTAGAGCTCCTGCGCTCCACTCCAAGGCCTGACCTCATAATAACATGCAGAGTAAGATGAACTGCAGTTAACAACATCGTATTCAATCTGACATTCCTAGTCTGCACACTACAAGTACTAGTGGAGATGCTGGGAAGGGCAAAAGCTAATGCAACACTTTATTAGTCAGTCTCCAAATGCATACATTCCACATTTGATTAAGATTACATTACAATTTTAATGTAAAAAGAATATTTAATTATAATATATGTAAGAATTCTGCAATAAAAACCTGTTACGTAATATAATATAATATAATATAATATAATATAATAATAGGTTTGGGG
>NW_015645538.1:875144-882322 GCF_001515625.1 Sinocyclocheilus rhinocerous
TTCTGCAATAAAAACCTGTTACGTAATATAATATAATATAATATAATATAATATAATATAATATAATAATAGGTTTGGGGTTGGTAAGATTTTTTTATGTTTTTGAAAAAAGTCTCTTATGCTCAACATCACAGTAATATAGTGAAATATTAAAATTTCATTTACTATTAATATATTTTAAAATGTAATTTATTCCTGTGATGGCAAAGCTGAATTTTTAGCAGCCATTACTTCAGTCTTCCGTGTCACATGATCCTTCAGAAACCATTCTAATTGGCTGCTCAAAGCATTTCTTACTAGTATCAATATTGAAAACAGCTGCTGCTTTGTTTTCCTAAAATTCTTAATGACTTTGCTGTCACAATAAAATATATTACTCATCAATTTCTATATTAATATAATACAACAAAATGTTAATATTTTGTCTTGTTTTTTTCTATCTGTATATTAGGTATATTCATATTGGGTTGTTGAAGGTTACATTTTATGTTGTCTGTTAACTGCATATTGCATTATTTTAGTGTTTTATTGTCATGTGGTATAGGTAATGTGTAGGTGAAATTAATGTTTCTTTAGCCATTGTTCACTGAAAGGCTAATTTTGAACTTTAAGCTAACATGTATTTGCCACCTATTATCCTATCATCCAAAAAATGAAATGTGTTTAACTCACATTACAGTACTTATTCATGTAGCATTATCATTAATATTCATTCAAACAAGATGCAACAATTACACACAAGTCATAATTTCAGTAGGTTTATAAACAAACTAAAAAATGTATAGGTATCTCCTGGATCCTGAAGGGTTAAACGTGCGCCTGGCTGGGAATCACCGTTTTGAAGTTCAAAGCAGATTTGAGCGCTCCTCAAGTAGACTTGATACAACATACAAGGTTATGTAAAATATACGCGCACCAATAACACCATCCCTTAATGTCTTAAATATTCTCGCTGTATTTTCATAGCGAATTTCTGACAGCAAAGCTACTAGTCACCTTGAATTTAACAATAATCTTAGAGTATATAAAGATGCATAAAACAGACTTACGGAAGCTGTAACGTTAGAAGATCGCAAAGCGGACAATTCTTCACGCCACCATCCAACTGAAGGTCTCTTGGAGCGCGCGCTGAAATCTGTGCTCGAGCTGCCAGTGAATCCCGGGGTCCGCTGAGGCGCGAGCAAATCCAGTTCTTGAGAAAATTATATCTTGTTCTTCTTGCACCGCGAGGTTCCTTCGTGGCTCCGCTGTATTCGCTCTTTCGGTCGCTTCTGTACAACACTCAGCTCCGGTGGGCTGCGAGCTATACCTTCGCCGATTCCCCTCTGACGTCAGTTACGATGATGAGGGGCGATTCTGCCCCGGCCGACCAATCAGGAGACTCTCAGGGACACCAGCCTCTGTCGTAATTTCATTCATAAAAATACCGCATTCTTTCACCCCGCCCACTGCGACGGCGGGAGAGAGGACAAAGTGTAATCAATCGGCCTTGTTTAAGGCAGTCCGTGCGCGGACCAAAATGCACTGGGCCTTCATAAAAATCACTTATGATAAACATTAAACTAGTAAACTTAAATCAGAATAGAAAAAGCTTGCCTCAAGCCAAGCATGTGATCATGTGTGACTGAGAGGGAATGTGAGAGTGAGTCACTGCTGTCCATGGTGCTGAAAAACTTGCTCGCTTCGTTGATTGTGACGTAAATTGTGCCGCACTATGGGGTACGTGGCACAACTCTACGATTATTAATTTCACCTCTACCATAGAATCCCTCGTTTTCATCTATAACCTTGTATAAGTGACAAAGCTAAAATATCGCAAACAAGGAACTCGCGCACGCGCATCTGCTTAGTTTACCATTTTTATTTAAATGCTATATTCGGATGATTGAAGGTTATAGCTATGACATAATTTCCCCGCAGATGATGGAGATTGTGGCGCTTCCCGGCAGATTTGGCGCGTGGGCGTCGCAGTGCTCGCGTGGCTCTGCATTTCAATGAAGCAGGTGGACGAGCGCTACAATACTGGGGAACTCTCGTGTTCTCTATAAAAGGACATGCGCTTCCGGTGGTCGCCAGCTGGGGAATCTTATAAGCAATACCCCCTTAAGCTTTCTGTGGTCGGGGAGAGTGTCTGCAAGTGTCAATTGAAGATACTGACTGAAGATACTGAACAATTTATTGAGCAATCCATCTTTAAGGACTGCTATGATTGACTAAACTGGGGGCTTGTTGGTAAAAGATAGTCTAATATTAATAATACATTTAAAGTAACAGTATTATATATTATATGAAATCACTCAATCAACAAATCAAATACATTAGTGTACACCAACAAGACTAAATTTTAAGGATCAGTTTGAACAACCTCCTTAAGGTAACTGCACCATGCTACATGTTTCTAAATACAGCTTTCCAGGATTTCCAGCTGGTGCCTTTTGAGTGTTTATTTTATCCATCCCTGCCGGTCTGTACACATCTTTATTGTAACAATCTCCATTATGTTATGCAATAATGCATTATTGGCCTGATGCACTTCATGTGTCTCCACCAATCAAATACACATCATAAGCTCATTTCTGAGGTTCAGTATGTTTGATTCTGTTAGCTTATGTCAATGAGAGAATCATTTGAAAAGGATGTTTAGAAATAAGAGCACAGACACTGTTTATCATTCCACCGTTGTATCTCCTTGAGCTCCTTTTTGGCGGGAAGTCTGTGTGCGCGTGTGGTGTGGGGTGTACTGCGGAATTTCTCGCAGTTACCTAATATCGGCTGAGCGCATGCGCGGCTTTATCTCTCTGCACCTAGTTCTCCCTAGAGGAGGACGCCCACTCTCTCTCTCTCTCTCTCTCTCTCTCTCTATTCAGACGGTTTGGCACTACCTATTGATCTGTCTGTGTGTCGTGAGACATTACAAAACAGTTTAAGGAGTGATGGTGTGGGTTAGGGAGATTCTCGGTGGGTTTTAATTGAACGGGGGTTAGGCACTGAATTTATTGTAAAAACAAATGCTGACCTGATTTGCATTGATCCCCAGATGTAGCAATGATAGTGGTGACTGCTTCCTCATACACAAGCAGTATTCTCGCACCTACATATATCATCGCCTCCTCTGCTTAGTTTATTATGCTGTGACTTTTAATTACAATTAAAAACGGAGCATCCAGGAGCATGGCGAGGATGCAGAGGAATTGAGGAATATAGAAAGGAGAACTTGTTATGTAACTATGCCAAACTCTGGCTCTCTTGCTCTGGCCCTGTTCTGTTTGTTTTATTTCCTATGAAAATATTTAAGAAATCACATTAAAAAAGGGCTAAAAAATAAATGAGGAAATATATGTAACCTGAAAATATATTTATGCAAACATATTTTAAAATCTACATTAGCAATATAACAATTTTACGTATATTTTAAAATGTAATTATATATAAAATATATAACTACATGGCATCCACACAGCCTTTTAGTCTTACACTACATTGCTTTCTCTGAAAACATTTTCTGGGCCACCAGAGACAGACAAACAGAAAAAAGGTCAAAAGAACCAGTATGGACATGCTGGTGACTGTTTATAATGGTCTGGGGCACAGGAGACCTGCATATTTTGGGAATGAGATGTGACAAATTTCTGCAGCCTGCTTGTGAAAAGGCAGAATTTCTTCAGTGGTGTGGATATCAAGACATGGTCATTTGCCATTTGGTTGCCATGTTACCTGTCTCACATTACACACCTTCCAGTCTCGCTGAATCAGAGGGCATGACGTCAACACACACACACACCACATGCTCCTCACAGTTCACAACGACCTTTCGTCTGGAGGACACAGACATTGAGGACTGGATGTTTGCTTGACAGGCACATTTATGACTCCTAGTTTTACACTTTCTGAGCTGAGGTAAAGTTGTTTGTGTTGTGTTGTGAAAGTGTTTCACTTTTTAACTTGTTGGCGTCTAGTGCTTGTATCAAACTTTAGTTGCGTTATTGCGGTCAGTGTTTCGCAGAGTTAGTCTGACTAGAAAAAGTTAAGATTGTTAGACTGATTCAGAGCTAAATAGTGTTTCACTCATAGGTTAAGTTGTTGCTTTATTGATCATTTAAGTCAACATTTCCAGTTCGAAATGAGGAACTTTGTGCTTATTACAGGTGGGATTATTGACAATTTTTTGAGGATGAGGTGTGTGTGGGCCGCACTCTGTGGGATTGTACTGCTAACGCAGGTTATTATAACCAATTCACAAACCTCAGGTAAGTGTCAATACAATAATGAGCTTGTATATAAATGCCGAATAGCTTTACCTTAAAAAAATAGCTTTTTAGCTAAAATTTTAACAATCTGCATATCTAACCTACTTTGACTACTGGACTATCTAGCTCTGATGTCTCGCAGCCATTATATTCAATTGCAACTTTTCTGTATTGTTATTTTAATCATTATATTCAAGGATTTTAGCTCATAAAAATAAATGTTGGGTATTTAAAAACTTTTAAACATCAACCTAATCTAAGTAAAATCTTATCTGTGAGTTTTGATAAATCAGTTCTCAAATTAAAGCACAGTTTAAGAGTCAAATTTGTCAAGTCTGAGGAAAAAAGACAGTATTAGTTAGAGGAGCCGGTCTTGTGGTAGATCCAGCTAAAGTCCAGTTTAAGTCTGTTTTGTTCTGTTGCATTTGAGTGCTGCTGAACAACACTTACTCATTGGTATCAATTCAGAAAAGCATTTCTCTCTTTTCTACGATGTGATTTATCTATAATTTATTTGATAACATTTCTAACTTTTTCTCTTAAACATATGTGAGTGTGAAGTGAGAATATAAGCTTACATCTTTTATCTCTTGATGGCCTGACAGATTCACCCGTTGGGGGCTGTTCTCAGTTTGACTCGTGCAATGGCTGCATCAGCGGAGACCCGGCCCTCAACCTGACACGATGTGTGTGGCAAAGTTGTAATGACGGTAAAGAAACACATATTGCGTATGAGTTGAAATGTATTCTCCTGTGCAATGTCTCTGTTGTTTGTGCACACACACATACAGAGGATCCCACTGAAGGACATGTGATCCTAGCCAAGGAGAGCCATCTCAGGAACAACCCGGTGAATTATTCAAACACAGGCACACGCGCAGTTACAGCTGCCGTCCACACAGACATCAGTCTTAGTAAATAATTCAACACCATTATCTACCCTCCTGGAAATAAGAGTGAGGAGACATGAAGAGAGAGATGTTCAACAAGAAGCAGCATCTTTTAGTCTATTCATGCTCTGTTGCCAAGGCAACCAACTCTGTAACCCAGTCTCTCTCTCTCTCTTAGACCCATATCTAAAATACAACTAGGTTTATGCTCACTCTGCTTTACACACTAAAATAAACAACACCTTTAGAACACAGAGACTGAATGACATTATAGCGCTTTCTACTCGGCTACTTGTCAAATAAACAAATACATGACTTGAAATAGTGATGGGACGATTGGTACCGAGGCTCCGATGCTCCGACGCAGTTTTCAAGGCACTATTGTATCACACACTGTGCCGATGCTTGCGTCGCAATGACAATACCACGTGATTGGTGACGTTTGAAGCTTCGAACGTCATGCAGTATCTATCGGAAGGTCGGGACAGCAGGTTTGAAAAAAATCGGCGCTTCGCATGATTCTTGTGTTTGACTTTACATAGTGCCGAAATTGACACGAGTTGGCACAGATTAAAAACTTTTTCAAACCATCCTCTGCTCCGCGATGTTTCGTTAGAAAGGCTGGAGAAACCGAGTCTGACCACCAGATGTCACTAATGCGCACTGTGTTAAAAAGCTTCGAGTAATGAACCGTTTTCCGGCACAATTTGATGAAAGCCTCAAACGGGTCAGAAAGCCTCGGTTTCCCATCACTAACGTTACTCTGATATACTGCTCTTTCTGTTTTTTTTCTCGCCTACTACATAGCTTCTAAGTATGTATGCAGCCCATTCTGAGACGGTGGTGCAAGTTGCCTTCATTTGAAACGTACAGTAAACGGTAAAATGAGTTGTTCAACAAACCAGTGTGTTTATGATTACTTTAATAATGTAAATTAAAGTAAAATGACAACAAGTAGCTAACAGCATAGCGAACAGTTTTTGTATAGATAAAATAACCGGAAGCTTCTGACAACGGCCTCGCCTATTTAAAGGGGTCATATGATGCGATTTCAAGTTTTCCTTTCTCTTTGGAGTGTTACAAGCTGATTGTGCATAGATAAGATCCCTGAAGTTGCAAAGACTAAAGTCTCAAAACCAAAGAGATATTCTTTATCAAAGTTAAGACTCTGCCACACCCCCCTAAAACGGCTCGTTCTAACACGCCCCCACATATCTACCTCACCATGTGGAAATATTTGCATAATGCCGCCCAAATGTGGCCAGTTCTATCAAACCTCTACAAGTAATCAAAATGTGGCAGTAATATTAGTCTTTAAAGGGATTCACCATAAGCGGAGGGTGAACCAACTCCAGGGTAAGGCTAAAAGCAGCCAAATGTATTAAACATCATAAACCCGTCTTTTGTAGTCATGTAGGCTAAACTTTTTTTTTTATATGGGACTGAATTTGTATTTAACGTGATTACAATTTAATAAAAACGTTAGAAATTGCTGGTTATATAACGTTTCCTTTCCACGGTTATTCAAACAGCGAATAAATTATATATAGAAAGTGACATTATCACTAACATTGATCTCTCGCCAGCAGTGGAGGCTCATCGGGAGCTTCCCCATAATTTTGAGGTGAAAATGGGAGGAGGACGATTTAATGTTAATAAAATTCACAATTAATTTCAGTTCATGTCTCAGAATGTGTATTTTTTGTTTGTAATTTCACAGTTGCATAGCACAACAACAGTGATCAGCAATAATGATAAGCCTAATACTCACAATAAAAATAATAAGGTCATATAGATCATAACACAGTCTCGGAGGTAAGAAGTGGATTATCCTTCACCTGAAATGTTTGTCTTTTCATCCTGAAAAATGAGGCAAATGTTGGATCACAATAATTAGGAACCACGATTTCATCAGGCTCCGAAAATTCTTCAAAAAGAACACAAAGAATGGCCTTCTCAGCTGCCATAGTTGCAACTCTTGCGTCATCAGAACAGGGTGTTCAACGCACCACCGTTTCCGTTTAAAAAACGTTTTGCACTG
>NW_015645538.1:882378-919160 GCF_001515625.1 Sinocyclocheilus rhinocerous
TGTTTTTTTAACCTTAAACTGCATAAACACATTATTTTCCACATACTGTACATTATTGTTTCTCCTCTATGCCCCGCCTTTCTGAAACGCGTCGATTTTTACAAAGCTCATCGTTCTGAAAAGCGAGGTGTGCTGTGATTGGCCAGCTATCCAGTGCGTTGTGATTGGCCGAATACCTCAAGCGTGTGACGGAAATGTTACGCCCCTCACCATACTGTGATGCCCTGTCCGCCGGAGCAACGTGACAAAAACATTCAAACCCATTATAAATGAGGCATTTGTTGCATCTGTCATGTACTATAATTACATCTGTGTCTTTAAGACAGGGGAGTATGAGGCATGATGGGAAGTTTTGTTCATGTTGTTGGTGAATTCATGGCAGAGAAGTAAAGACGCTGTTGGTAAAATGTTAACCAGCGTGTGACTGATTTAATTCAGTAGAATGTGCTTCCTCTGATAAGGATCAGATAACTTAAGAAACATATACAGAGGATGCAGTGGAGGGTGTGAGCACTGATTGCACGCGATGGAAAAGTCAGGTATTCCTACGTTTGAGTGCTACAAAGATCCCGCGACCCTTGGGCCAAGATGGACAAGGTGGTTGACATCGTTTGAACTTTACGCAGATGGAAAAGGACTTATAATTGAAGAAGATGTTGCTGCGTCAGTCCGTCAACGACGCAGAGCGCTTCTTTTGCATCACGCTGGACTTGATGTCCAAGATATATTCTCCACGCTGCCGGATACGGGGAATGCTGACGATTATAATGCGGCCGTTGCATCTGGGGAGCACAGCAATGAGAGAGAAGCACTCACATGAATCGAATGAGTATGTGAGATTCGTAGCCATTAGTGCCACCCCAAGAGCTCTAACCACAAGGGAGGTGGAAGAGGCTTCAGAAAAAGATCCAGAACTGATAGAAGTAAGAAAAGCCATCGAAAGTGGACACTTTGAAAAGTGTATGTCATATGCAGCCATAGTTAATGAACTGTGCACAATAGGCTATCTGGTTTTACGTGGAACACGTATTGTTCTTCCAAAGGCACTACAAGCACGAGCACTAGCACTTGCCCATGAGGGACATCTTGGCATAGTCGGAACTAAGCAGCATCTCAGGACCAAAGTATGGTGGCCTGGCATGGACAGAGCTGCTGAGAGACACTGTAAATCATGTCATGGCTGTCAAATTGTCTCTCGTCCTGATGCCCCAGAGCCACTGCGACCGTTACCATTGCCTGATGGACCATGGCAAGATCTAGCAGTGGATTTACTGGGACCCTTGCCTTCGAAACACTCGATCCTAGTTGTAGTGGATTATTATAGCAGGTTCTATGAGTATGACATACTGACCTCCACCACAACTTCAAATGTGATTGAAAGCCTAGAGGGCATATTTAGCCGACATGGACTTCCTATAACACTGAAATCAGACAACGGACCTCAGTTCAGGTCAGATGAATTCAAGGATTTCTGCGAAGGAAATGGAATTAAACACCTGAAAACAACGCCTAAATGGGCCCAAGCCAACGGTGAAGTTGATCATGAAACGTATTCGAATCGCACAGTCAGAAGGACTTGACTGGCAAAAAGAACTCAGGAAGTATGTTACAGTGTACAGAGGAATTGTGCATAACACAACAGGCAAAAGCCCGGCTGAACTTTTGTTTTAAAGGAAAATGAGAGGCACATCCAGTGGGGACATAATTACGGATTATAATGACTTGTACTATCTTTTTACGCATTGCATCGTGCCGCGTAAACATAAAACCATGTCTGTGTAAGATGATGGCTGTTCTGAGGACACAAATCAACAGACAGAGCTAGAGGGCTCAGACAGACTTGTGTCTACAACAGAGTGTCACAAAGACGTCACATATGTGAAGCCCAAAAGGGAATGGAAAGTACCCCAAAAATTTACTGACTTTGTCATTGGGTGAATTCTTGAACTGGTGAATACAAAGTGCTGTTGAGATGTTCATGGTTTGGTAAATTTAAAGTAAGTTTAAAGCAAGGTAAAGAAGGTGGTGTTTGCTAGTTAAATGTTTAAATATGTTGTGTGTTTAGGCAAGATTGAGACAGGTTAAATGGATGGTCTCTATCCAACTTTGGGGGGGGATGTCATGTACTATAATTACATCTGTGTCTTTAAGACAGGAAGGAAAAATTTTAATCGCATCATATGACCCCTTTAAAACCCACGAGCCGCCACTGATCGCGAGTTTAAGCACTCTCAAAAAAACAAAACTATCCTTATAATCACTGAAGCTGTATACACTGTGAAATGAATCTCTTACTTACATTGTACGTACATCTGCGCTTTGTTGTTTATGATGAGACAATTCACAAGAGTCCGGAATTCAGTCAGCGAACGCGCTTGCACTCTACAAAACTGATCTGTTTCAACGATGACTCATCTGAACGCCTCTGATACAATCCTCTGTCATTATCGACGGCATGCGCTGTGCCTTCGATAATGTCGATAATGGCAGAGGCAGGGGCGCCGTAAGGGGGGGAGGTTAGGACGATTCTAAGGGCCCGACGATGGAGGGGACGCAATTTCTACCCATCTCCCTCCCCCCAACCCCGGAACGCCATTTACTGAGGGGAATGCGGAACGATATCTGTACGGAGGGGGAACAGTACGTGGACTTGTTCAGAGACAAGAGTGGCAGTGATTTTTTAAAAATGTTTGAATATCAAAAATACCAGACCGCTGGATGGCGCCATAGATCTTAGTCAGGGTAGCGCTATATTTAAATTTTTCACAGGAATGAAAGCGAGGCTGACTGAGGGGTAGAAGTACAGCATTCAATGGATTATACCAGGGCCGTCGCTAGTGGGGTGAAAGGTGGTGACCATTAAAGGGGCCCACGGCTGTGGGGGGGGGGCCCCGGCGACTGCCCGAGACCAGCATTAAATACACTCAGGACAGTTGATGGGCCACTGCTGCGTGTCGTCACGAAAGCTTATCATTTGCATGTGTTTTTAAGCCTTGCCAATTAAATAATTCAAGAGATTTTAAAGCATTCAAACACAAGTAGATGCGAAAGAACTCAACTGAGTACTCGTGCGCTGTGCCGCGCCTCAGACGCGTGAACACCAAATTGAGTTCTCCTTCGCATCTTCTTGCAATTGAATGAACAAATACACCTTATCAGTTTAAACATACAAACACAAAACGATGTGAAAGAGCTTAATTCAGCACCCGCGCTGTGTTCTGTGCACACAGTGCGCACACAGAGAGTCTCACAGCCCTTGAAAATTGAGTTTTGTCTCTTCTTGCGCTTGAACGGACAAATACATACAAAATGATGTCGAAATATCTGTCTTGGGAAGAATCTTCAAAAAACTGTTAGTTATGTCTTAAGTGAACATAAACAGTTGAGAAAGAAATCTGATGTGAATCAATTTATTGGATGCATTGTCTCTTGAAGTGACCACGCCTTAATTTACCAGCTGCTGTCGGTGTCCTTAATGTTAATTCAAGAAAATCATTTTCTGCTCTTGACTGAATTACATTGTAGTTTTAACAAGAATTAATCTAATTAATCTTTCAATTTATACAGTGAGGACTATGCAATGATATTTATGATATTTCATTTGATTATTCTGTCTCTACTTGAACACCTTGAAAAAACTTAAACATAGTTTAATTTGTATCTTTGTTCTATTTATTTATTTGTGCTATTTACACGATTTCAAACAGGGTCCACAGGTAGGCTACAACCTGCACCAGGGCCCCGCAAACCCCAGCTACAGCCCTGGATTATACTGTTGTTTAATACAAACATATTGTTTAGATTTTTTTTTTTTCTGAAGAAAAAACTGTCAGTAATAGTTTTGAAAGTCATTATGAAAATTACGTGATCTGGGATCTTTAAGTCTTTTCTTCACTGTCTCGCTTTCATCTCCCTGACTAGGTCTATTGACCAATCAGAATCAAGTGTTCCAGAGAGCTGTGTAATAAAGCAAATCAGTTCACTCATCTGACGGAGACTGAATGTCAGTATTATGTATTTCATTTTCAGGAAATGACACAAGATGCATGTCTGACACTGAAGATTTTGGGGGCTGCTCTGTCTACAATGAGACCGGCATGTGCCAAGGCGAGCAAAAATGTACATATTTGCTAATTAATGTGTGTGTGTGTGTGTGTGCGTATGCTCATGTGTATGTTTGTTTATTGTAGCAGATGGTGGGTCCGCTGATGGTGGTGGCAAAGGTGAGGCATTTGATTTTCACTGTAGAAATCCTATTATGCCTATTTTTGTTGTTGATGCAGGAGAAAGAGATCCAGGCAGACGGAAGTATTTCCGTGAAGTTATATTTTATTAAAATCAGTTATCATAAGTATAAGTGATTAAGATTACAGATGATTAAATGTAAAATATGAAAAATTAAAAGAAAAGTAAAAAAATGAATGCAATATCCACTGAACATATTCTGCTAAAATTCTAAGAGAAAAGACTAAAAACTGAGTATAATAATCTTCAAGAGCAAAAGAGATGAATATCTTCAGAGCATGCAATAAGAGGGAAGGTAAAGAAGCCAATTTGGGGAGCAGTATATAGACTAGAGACTTACATCCTCTTACAGCATCATGGAATGTAAAAAATGGGGACATGGGTTGTGGTTTTACATCCTTCTAGCAGAAACAACAGAGTTAAGCAATCTTCTTGCAAATACCAGCTCTCGGAAAATAACTTTCTAGTATCACGAAAATAGAAGACAAATTTAGCAAACATCCTTGCATATAAAATATTTTTGCAGAGAATAAGTTTCCAACATCCTGTCCAAACATCACTTAAATTTTAAAATTAATAAATGTTTATCTGTCAAATGAAGGAATTATATTACATCAATGGAGTATGAGTACAACTAGAATTATTAATATAAATGTATAGTACTAACTGAGTAGGCTATATGAGTAACGTAATACAGTAATGTGAATATAGTGTAATTAAACCATAAAAGAATAAGTCATAATGAATATACTATGAAAAATAAGGAAACATAACCATATTGGAAATTCTGATACACCAGTTGTTGTTGTTTACTGAATTCTCATTTTCATTATAGATACAACCCCTGGGTCAGGCCCTGATTTCTCTCAAGCATCATTTGACCTGTCCAGCTTCATTGGAGGAATCATCCTAGTGTTGGTGCTGCAGGCTGGGGCTTTTTTTGCCATGCGGTTCCTCAAAACGAAAGACAGCTCTTATGAAACTATGTGAGTAATGATCATTTATTAACTGAATGTGAGCTTTTTCTTGATGAATTTCGTCCTTACATTTTTAATGCAGTATGTAGGAACAACAAGGGCATTTACAGGCAGAGGGATTCATTCTGTATGTGTTGATCATTAACTGTGTAACTGTTTTGCCACCTTCTCTTACAGTGATCAACCTCAGTGAGAAAATGAGTCATGAATGGGAGAGAAAATTATGGAACAAAACATAAAGAAAAGCAGATACTCAAAGGAAGTCTATAGACACTGTTTTCTCTTTTTGCTTGTCCTAAAGCTTCATTAGCCTGTTAATTGCTTTGGTTAAATCACCATTTCTTGAATGACAAAAACTATTTTTGTGTGTACAGAAGAGAGAAATGTGAACAGAGAATGATATAGACATGTGGTATGACAAATATACTAGGGAACTATTCACATTTGAGTGTGGGCATGTGATTATCTCTTGTGGACTCAGTTCATATCTGTTTAAGGTGATTTAAATCTCTGGTTTGGCTCTGTTTCTGATTGTTGAACTATTTTATTAACTATTACCTTTTATCTGCTTTTTATTAAATGCTATGTTTTGTGGGTGGTTACCTGGACTCATGTAGCATTGAGATTGAATGAAAAATGAAGCAATAAAGTAATTAGACTCTGAATGTTATACAGTGTTAGCCCTGTAGGTGTCAGTAGAACGAAATTTTTTATAACCTAAACCTCTCTGGGCCTGGAGGATGCATCAACCACTTACAAGAATGAACATATTTTGTGCTTTTGACAGTATCTTAAACTGTCTTTCATTTATTTTCTCTTTAATCAACTTTCAACATAATTTTCATCAGCCTATACCTCAATTTTACAACCAGTCTTTTTTCCTGTAATTCAAAATTCTTACTGTATATGAATTTTCTGAAAAAAAAAACAGCTGACAGTTTTTACCATCAATTTAATAAGACATGTTTTGCAGTGCACATGACAGTCTAAATTTCAAATTCTCATGCATCTGTATTCCTCACATTGGGCTCCTTCTCTCATTCTCGTGTGTTGGACTCACCATGCATATGCATTCACTCCGTCCACACATTCAGAAAGAACACTCTCACATTCACACTGCATTCTGTGAAGGTGGTTTCCCTACAGTGATTCTGGTTGTAGGACTGCCAAATGACTGAAGAAACATTGTTAACACGATGATATAAAACTGTACGTGTCTTGTCTATCAGCACACTTTACTTTACTGAAACCACCAACGGAAATCATCACAGTTAAAATAACAAAATATATAGAAGAGAAGACTGCTAGAATGTGACTCTACTGCACTGCAGTAAATAGCACTTAAATGTTAATATGGAATCAAAACTAATTTGCACATACATTGTAATTGAAACAGTTTAATAACATTAATGAGAGGTTATAATTGGGAATAGATGCATGAAATTATACACAGGTACATGTAATTTCCACTCAGCTTGTTTGGGCAATGTTACCTGAGAGATAAAGAAAGAGAGAGAGAGAGAGAGAGAGAGAGAGAAACAGCATGAGGTAAAAGTAGACAGAAAGACCTATGTCTGTGACCTATGGCCATAGGCCTATGTCTGGCCTGTGGCTTCAGTCTAGGAAGGCAAAACTCCGATAGAAAGGACGAGGAGGATCCAAAAGTAGGAATATAACTGTCTTTGTTCATTTTCAAACTTACAATTCGTATTGTCACACAGCTTCTCTTTCACTTTTCTCATATCTTTCAGATGTGCAGATGTCTGTTGTTTTTGCTCACTCTGTGAGGGGGTGGGGTGTGAGAACTGTTGTTTGTCTAGACGAGAGACGAGAGCATAAGAGGGAGGCAGACATCTGCTCTGTACTACTGCTAATAAGCCAAATCGGTAAACACATTCTCTCTGACTACTGTCCTTTGCAATTCTTCAACACCAAAAGGTACTCTTATAATCAAATTAAAGTCCAACAAGGTTTAAAATAAACAACAGTAAACTGTATTAGTCTTATAAGGATAAAGAAAAACAAATTATCAGATTATGATAAATAACATTACATTTACATTATGGCACTGATGCAGTGTAAACCAAGCAGATGATCCAGACTAAAATCCAGATAAAAGTAAATTCAAGTATAAAGTCTGATAATAGTGATAATATAGAGCCCAATAAATTAAATCAAATAAGCATAAACGTTGTAAAAGCAAAATGAAAATGGAATGAAAACATATATCAAATATGACCCAGAATGTAAGTAGATAAACAAGGCACTCTGAAGGAGAAATATAGCTGCAGAATGCAAAAAGTCTTCTAAAATGCATTAAGAAAACCAAACATTTTATAGGCTGTGCAATGTGACAGGAAGGACCAAGAAATTCCCCGTTGAATTATCTTAAAATTATCTTGCAATGTTTGAAAGTTGAAACATTCTTGCAGGTCCTTGTGATAATGTTTTTCATCAGCCAAACTGATTACTGTATTAAGCAATTGTAGTTTTAACACTATTTAAGAAATGGGAAAACAACTGTGAGCATCAACTTCCTCTTAATTTTTTTACCTTGCTAGGTCATAAAACAAGATAAATCAAAATATAACGATTAACTGATGATAATTTCTGTAAAAAAAATTTAAAATAAAAATAAAAAAAGATCTAAGGAATCAATACAGTGAATATATGATACAGTGAATGTATGATGAATATATGGTATTCAGTGAACATATGGATATTTTGAATGAGAAAGATAAAATTAAACACCAGGCACAGGGAAAAGTGAGGAGTTACTCTGTTCATTATCTCACTCAGATGGCATCCAAGGACAGGGCCTCTGTGTCAGGTCTTAAAGAAACAAGAGAAGGAAAAGATATATTTGTACCGTATATAAAATTACTAAACACATAAACAAAAATATACATATAATCAGAGAATAAAAGTAAATAAGAATTATCAGGCAGTTTCATCAAAGGTGCCATTGTTTACATTAACTGGCCAATAATCTGTGGTGGGATGAGGTTTTTTTTTTTTAGAGAAACATGGGAGGATGGAGAAGACTCTCATGTCAAATAATCGTTGAAGTCAACAAGTTACACTGCATTCTTGTAGAACATAGTTGTAACACTTGCTGAAAATTCATCACAAGTTCATATGAGGCCACCAACCCAACCAATCACACTCGACATATACACTGAAAAACATGTTTCATTCATCCAATTAAAAAAATGTAGGCCTCATTTAGGCCCTCAGGCCTAGGCCCTCAATTTAAAAAATATAGATGTGAATCATTACCCTAAATTTTTTGAATTGGATGAATGAAACATTTTTTTCAGTGTACTGCCACCCAAATAAAAAGCATCCAATCAAATGCACAACTAATAGCTCACGCGGGGTGGAGTGAAAGCTGTTTCATGACTTTTATTAGCACTCCCAAACAAGTGCTAATAAAAGTCATGAAACAGCTTTCACTCCACCCCGCGTGAGCTATTAGTTGTGCATTTGATTAGAGCTTATTTTGTTGTTTGTCACATACTTAAAATATCGTACAATCGGTTTCTGTTTGTTCTCTCATAGCTGTAAACAATACCTGCAAACACTTAGAACAAACACAGTAGTAAAAAGGAGTGAATCAAAACATAAAATGGTTGATAAAATGGAGAACAACACATCCACACTGACTTTATAGAAACATTCTCTTCATGAATGTAGTATGAAGCAACCAATCGAGCTGACAAATCTGAAAGAGTTAGAGATATTTATTGAGCTATTGACCTGCATGACCCTAGGCAGAGTTGGAATTTATGTTTGGGGGTTCAAAAGCATTCCTACTCTTGGCCAGACCCCCATTCACCACTCAGATAAAACATGGCATGAATAAATGCACCTAAGAAGACTGTGATTAACTATAGATTACATAATAATACAATTTGCTAGCTTTTTTCCCAACAGGACAGTTGTACCATCTGTTTTCTTCTACCAGTAATACATTTCTGTATTAGAGCCTTGTTTTCCGGTTCAAATTCTGTTCAGGTCACCTTATTCTTGTCTTCTTGCTATTATGTTTTGCCTAGGTAAGCAAGACTGAAAACATCTGTGTCTTAAGAATAGAAAAGAGAGAAGTGGTGCAAGCCTTCGAGACAGACGAAAGAAATGCTCAGAAGGGTTTATAATGTACTGTGAGATTAAGGTGAAAACGTAAATTTAGATGAGGAATATACACACACACATTTCGGAAATTCTTGTACTTAAGCCAAGAAGAGATAATGACAGCAGCAGTAATTCTTTTCTTTAATCTCTTTAGGCTGAGAAGGTCACGTTGGCCTTCAGAGAGACAACGCAATACTTTTGGATAGTTTATCACTTCCTCGGCCTTGAAGGGGAAGGAGATCACACAGCAAAACACATTAAATAAGCAAAAACGTGCTTATTAATGTGTAATGTAAAGACAACGTATAAGATTAAAAAAACGAGAAATAGTGATACCTTAAATAAGTTAATACAAACATACACAAAGTGTTTGTATTCGTTTTTATTTATTTTTTCTAGAAAATTCTAATTCGTTCATATTTTAATTTTTAAATACCCTCCTATTTTTAGCTCTTGGAAGTACAAAAGTTCAGTTTCCTCATTCTTAGTTTCATTTCAGGAAAGACAAGATTTACGAACATTTCAATTTATGAATATTCACGAGGCTTTGCTGACGTGTTAATGAATATTCATGACTCTACACACCTCCAAACAACGCAACAGGCATTTACGCCTCACTAAAGTATAAAGTACAGGTAGGCAAGCAAATTATCACTTTAACCCTATGAAAAAACACTTCTTAACCATTTTTGTTTGATAAGTTCAGAGTTTTTGTCGGACGAAATAGACAAGCTAATCGCACGTGTTTAGATGGTAGCGGGCACTCTTTAGAAATCACAACTAAACGCGGTCACACTTTAAAAATACTTGATGTCTTTTTTTCTCGTATCATGTTGGGTTTATAGCCATTTTCTCTCTGTTACTCAACTAAAACTTTAATACTATGAGTAAGAACAGATAACGATGGGTTGCAGTTATTTTCTGACGGTTGCACTCACTAGACTTGCAAAAGTTGTAAGTAAACATATCATACCTTTCGTTCGCAATGGAAAACTAGTTAGTGCCTACATCATACTGTGTACTACACAGTAAACATAGTAAAACGGTACACATTATCGAAGATTTCATTCAGGTATTCCACTCAGCATACAGTACACTGCAGATATAGTAAGTGTAGGATGTTAGTATGCTATTCTGAATATACATGTGGATAGCTTGGACGTTTAGCCTATCTAGACACTGTTCTGGTTTTTCTTTCTCTTTCGCCCTCTAGTTGTTTCTCGGAATTTTTTGTTTGTTGTCTTCTCAGCAGCCCAGTTATGTTTGCTGCCAGCAGCCCAGGTTTGTTCTGTCACAGTTTCTAGCACACTCCTGTAATTATATTTTACCATAGTTGTCCTCTTGGTGAAAATTGTACTGTATTGCGTTCCAGGGTGCCACAGTGACCTGTACAGTTCCATACGTTCATATCTCCACAATCAGAACAGAGCACAGCCCATCATTGGTAAGAGAGGGTCCAGCATCCAAAATGATTAAGTTCCTGGATTTAAAGAAACATCTAAAATCTTGTAAAAAAAAAAAAAAAAAATTGTGTGTGAACCTGTTTGAATGTTTCAGGTCTGAACTCCATCACAGAGGTGTTGGCATATAATCAGCCTGCATTGTACTTTTGTGATGTCTGCGTTTTGAGAATAACCAAGGCTGATATCAGGAACCACATCATGGGCAGCATTCACAGATACAATTACATTGTAAGTTATTGGTTTTGAGATTTTTTTTTTTTTTAAGATTTTCAACATGACATGACAGATTGCTGTGTTTTCTTCTCTATTTTATGTAAGGGAATATGAAAATATATGATTTACTTTTCTTTCATGTATTCTTACATTGTGCTTTTATTACATATTTTTTTTATTTATGTACGCTTTCATTTATGCTTTGAGTTTAATTTTGTTATGTGCATATTTTTGTTTATATTTAATGCATTCATTTACTCTTTATTGAAGGATGTAGAAACTCTTTAATATATACAGAATTATCTTCTGCTTGCATTGACCCTTCCATGGTACACGTGGAAGCTGTAACACCTTTAAGCAAATCTGATAAGTTTTTCATAGTTGTGGTTCGAACATCTAGATACTCCATCATTTATGCTTCTTTATTATTTGTTTTATTATATCTTGTAGCTTTGAAACGGCATGCTTCTCTTCTTCTCTTGTTGTGATTAAATGCACATTTTATCAACTACTTTTATTGTCTTCTGGTTCTACTTGCAGTAGTTTACCTATGTAATTATTTTTGGGAACTTTCCGTAACAGAAATCTCATCATGCACATGGGTGGACGTCTGATACAGACCTGACTCTTTTGGCTCGCCCTCTAATGGATATCGCAAAAAAGGTTGAAAAGAAGGAGGGAACAGGTGATATACAGGTAAAAAAAAAAAGCATCAAAATCGTTTTGTTATATATTAATATACAGTCTCCTCACTAACCTTCCAATTTCTCTGATAAGGTTCTGAGTGTGTATGAAGTCATCTACAAGGAGATGGCATCATTGCCTGTTCCTGATGGTCTGTCTTTAATGTCTTATCTTATTGGATATTCATTCAAAACTTGTGGAAAAATAGCTGAAATTAATGAAAACATTGAGTTGTATGAATATTTTCCATGCAAAGCACTTTAAGTAAAGAGCAGTCACCTCAGAAATATTTATCTGCGCTTATTTTCAAATATGTTGTTTGAAGCCTATTTATACAGCAGTTTAATATTAATTATTCATTTAACAGATGCTTCTATCCAGAGTCACTAACAAATGAGAATACAAACAGTAGTGATTGATCCAAGATTTAATTGAATCTAATTTAGTATGACAATTTAGTTCACATGAGATTTGATCATTTTCACATTTTTTATGTCGCTTTAAATAAATTGGTGCTAAATGTTAGATTAAATGAACAATTTAAGGAAAGACAACTGTTTAGTGGCGATTTTTGACTTGGTATTGTCTTAGCTTTTGCTCAGATGAAGAAGATCAAGGATCAGCGAAACCCTAATGCACCTAATTTGCTTGTTCATAACAGCCCGTCTGAAGGTATGGATACTGCAATATGTTTAATATGACTTAATCTGTTTCATTATTATACTGTAGTAATTGGATACTGATATATGTTTGGTGTATTTTAATGTATCTATGTTCTGTGAAAGGTAAAGACACCGGTGCTCAAGAGCAGCAAGAGTCTGACAATATGAATGGGACTGCACAACTTCCAACTTTAGGAAGTTTGGTCCCAACACAGTGTGTATCTACGACACCATCGAGGTCAAAGCGTTCAAGTATGATTGAACCCCAACAAGTCTCAACCAATCCAACACCAAATCCATCTCTCCATAGAACCGCAGGTCCTGTCAAACCATTATTCACATGCCAGGATGTATCTACACCTCAGAGTCTAGTGGATTCTCGTGTTTCATCTAGAATACCTTTTCTAGAAAGCTCCCCAGCTCCAGTCCTCAGCCAACACATAAATCAGCATCAACCAATCCCAGGCAGAAGCCTTCAAAGATATATAATGCCATCTGAAAACCAGTGTTTTACTGAAGCAAGGACAATCTCTGTTGTAAGACCACCAAGACAGTGTATCCCCATCAGAATTATTTGCCAGAATGACATTGTGCATGCTGGTGAAGATGATGGGAACAATTCTGTCCAGTCATTTGGAGTCAGCTATGAATCACATCCAATGCACCTGGCCCAAACCACTCCATATGAAATCCAGCTGCAAACACCATCTCTTTCAGTGAGCCACATGGTACCAGAGTTAACCCAGGATCTAACAAACAGGCATGGATTTTTCAGGATTGAAAGGTCACCTGATAGTCCAGAGCCTGTCAGAGATGTGGAGATCGTTATCAAGCAGATCAGAACCCAAATGCTAACAGAAACACCGGAACAGGCTACAACGCATGATTTAAGTCCGTTTCATGATGAGTCTAATTTACAAGAACCAATCAACACCGGCTGGGAAGCACATGGTAGTGTATTTATATATATATAAAATATAATTCTTTTTGGTGTTTGTGTAACTCTCATTTATATTTGCAGAGGAGCCTCAATCAGACACCTTAGCAGAAGAAAACACCTTTGTGTTCTCACAAAGTCCAATTTCCCAGTCTCCTCTTACTCGGACTCAATGTCCTTCTGATCAGTTTCAATCAATAGAAGATTTTCTAGAAAACTACAATGGTCGAAAGCCTCTTATCGGTGAGTGTATCTGCATACTATGTAATCTAGCAAAATAATCACATACAAAAGATGATGCATTGATTTAAATTCACTGCACCAAACTGTGTGTGAGCATGTTTGTCACAGGTCTACAAGCTGTTATTAAGTGCCAGAGCGTGGATGGGAATCCACCTCCATGCTGTTACCTGTGTCAGCTGTGCTCTTTGAAGCTGAAGAAGAAAAAAATATTCAGCCATCTGACTGGCTGTGATCACCAGCTAAACTACTTAGTAAGTGTTTCTTCAGGTAGCAAAACTTACTCTCTTGCCAGCAACTGAATTAGTGAACTCTCCTTATCTATACATAACACAATTTGCACAAATATACTATACAAAATATACAAACATTCTATTGCTAATTCACCATATTGCTGCTTATGTAAATATCTTCGTGTCGGCAGAAAGCTCTCCATCCACAGCTCTTGCCTAAAAAGCGTAAACACTGCAACACAAATGAGATGCTTGAGGATATTGCTATCCAGCTGGAGAAAGAGGATGGAAGAGGACATATAAAGGTACTAACTACGTTCATCTTATTTTCATAGTCATAGAATTAGATGTGATTGTGCAGAGCTCTATGGTAACTTCATGTTGTTCTAAAGGTGATGAGGTTGTCTGCATGTCTCATAAGTGAGGTACTGGAAAAGGATTATCATTGGTGTAAGTACAGCAGATGAAAGCACAATACATAATTGTTATACTTCATCAGTGAGGGCCAAACCTGCCTCACTATATTATTTATTATATGCATCATTTCTTTATCAAAAGGCATGAGGGTGTTGAACTGTGGAGCCGATGTGGGGTGGAGATCAGGTCTGTTGTCTTTCAAGGAAGGAACTAACAACACCACAGGTGAGTGTGTGTGTATCTATATATATATATATATATAGAGAGAGAGAGAGAGAGTCTACAGTCTTTCTTAGACAACCTAGGAAGTTGAAGAAGGTTTTTTAAGTTTCTTTACAAGCTGTTCACACATGAATAGGCTAGAATCTTACATATAGCCTCTTTAAAATAGAAAACTGCTATTTTGCCCTAAACAAGAAATTTTAAAAAGGGAAAAGGTGCTCATTTATGGGTAGAGATTGTAATTAACACCAACAAGATAAAGAAAAATTAATGAATAACACAATTGGATATTGAGTGCCTTACGATTATTTTCTCAATTTCTTATTATTACGGCATTTTGATATTTATACTGGAAAACAAAGCAAAAATAATTAAGAAAATGATTACAGGCAGATATTGATAGATTTTCTTCTTTATCTCAAGGTCCCAGTCATACTCTTAAACGGCCAGCAGAGTCTGCGCTGCCCCCTTCTGATAACAACACCACTGGTGAGTGTATATGTGTATAGAGTTTATCCTTTTTATGTCCCGAGTCAAAATTTTTTTCTTATTTTCTTTAGTATTTTGGCCATATGCTTTAGTAAAATACATAAACTTACTTTAAAAAAGTTTATAAATAGGTCTCTGTTTTTAGAGAATATATCTTGAATTATGTCTGAAAATTGTTTTGCTCCATTGGTAAATCCTTATTTCTTGATTTAAGCATAAATCTAACAATTTGTGAGGTTTACACTATTTTGTTCTAAGGATGTTACAGGCAGACATTGATAGATTTTCTTTTGTTTCTCAAGGTCCCAGTCAGACTCTTAAACATCCAGCAGAGTCTATGCTGCCCTCTTCTGATGCACGGGCTTTTATAGCTCCTGCTGGAGCTCCGACCCATCAGATGTCCAAAAAAATGAAGAAGGGTCATCCTAAGAAAGTAGTATGTACAAACAAAGTTAAGGAGCCTGTGTTTAAGGTAAGCCTGTCACTGCAGGAGGGACCTGTTATCATTGAGAGAACATCTCTAAGAGAGACAACCACAGTGGCGCCTGAGATCGAAGACCAAAGCCCTGCAACCACATGCGCAGACAATGATGCACTGCCTTTAGCGACTAACACGCATTCTGAAGTTCAAATGTGCTTTCACAGCTGTATGTATGAGGAACAGTTCACGAATCCTGTTCATTATGCATACTCGGGGCAGTTTGACCAGTCTCAAGTTATTCAATATTTCGAGCCTTCTCTCAGACCTAGGGACCGTGGTCCAGTGGATGAGGTGGTCACTGTCACGTATGCTGATTGGCCGCTGCAGGACTGGTCCTGCAATAACAACCAGTGGATTGTAATGAGGCAAAACAGGGATGGAAGTGATCTTCCTTCTGAGTGTGCAAGTTACATGCAGTACTGATGAGAATGAGTCTTGAAGCATCACAAAAAATAGTTTGAGCACTTTTTTGAGAAGATGCTGAGAAATGATTTAGCAACAGAATTCTGTCCAAACTGTTGTTGTTTTTTTGTTTTGTTTTTTTGTCAAAACCTATGCTTTAATTTTTTTTTCTGTTCAGAATTTATTGGATTTTTCATCAGTATTATTCATTTAACTTCCTCCATCAAAAAGACATTATTTGTTAGTTTTTCTGTAACCAGTGAATATATATATCTGTTAACTTGGAATCAGTAACATTAACTTTGAATTAGTATTGAACAACAGATTTCTTTTTTCTGGTATACTGTCTTGTCACAGCTGAGGTCAGCAAGAAATACAAACACATGCATATATTACTGACTTCACAAGAAGGATTCCTCTCAGATTTAAAGAAAAAATGTTTATAGACATAAGCTAAATGGTTGTTGTTTAAGTTATACATGTGAAATGTATGGACTTTGGTTCAAATGTATGCTTTAGAATCCAAAAAAGAATGTCTGTCTGGTTTGAAACTACAAGCATCACATGTAGTTTGTTTAATTTATTTTATTATAATTTTTTTTTTTAGAAATGTTAGTGTTATCGGTGATTAATATTCTTGAAAATGTGATCAAGTGGTAGTAATTCATTTAGGGAGACATTCAACAATGTTGACTGTTCAGTTCTGTTTAATCCAACAATGCTTTTGTCCTTAACAAGCATGTTGTTTATGTTGTTTCGCTCATTTTGTTTCTTTTGCTTCATAATGTATAAGTTAGTATTGTTGTTAGACCAAGAGTAGTTATTTTTAGAATCAGCCAGTTACATTTTGACAGTGTTTCTTAAATTTTGTCATGGCTGTAAGAATTGAATATAAAGTTCTTGTTATCTCAAGTGTTAATATAAAAAACATTTGTATTGTAACTGATTGTTTTAACAGTAAATTTGTATTTCTTCAATAAAACTATTTTCACAAACCTATAATCGAAATTGTGTGATAATATACAAGACATTTTGTAGGCCAAATATTTATTTGCTATACTAGAAAGGCTGCAGTGGTGAGTAGTCCTACTTGTGTAGTTTTTTGCAAATCAGGTATTGGAAGAATTCAAGAAAAGCACCATTTATATTTATTCGCAATTCCACGGTTATTTTTTAACACTACCATGTTTAACCAGGTGATGGCGCCAAATGACCAGTTTACAACCTTTTTTCTGTAATTGTTGCTAAATCAATATTTATTTTTTTAAATTAAACAAAACTTAATTTATCGCATAATAATTTGTATTACAAAGGCATTTTAAATCAAACGGGTTTTTACGACAACATGAGTATGTTTAAAATACAGATGCGCGTGAACAGCAGTTAAACGGTCTCTTTTTTACAGTCTGTGAACTGACCTCAGCAGTTCCGCGTACAAACCACACATTCACCTCAGTATATTTACTCTAATATACTTACCTCACAAATTTATATATATATATATATATATCAACTGGCGTCGTAATGAGTGTGATACTTGGTGGGTTATTGTTTTGTTTGCTTGTTTGTTTTTGTGTAGAGGTGTTGGCTAGTCAGCTAACTTAACTTAAGCAGGTTGAGTTTGATTTTCGAGTACTGCAGCTTGCTAAATATTGTTTTGTACAGAGTCATCATTCAACATCGAAGATATTATAAAGACTTCAGAAAGCCCAGGTATGACATGACTCATTAACGAGTTGTTTTTTTTTTACATTACATTTTACATTACATCTCATTTTAAATAATATAATTAACGTTAAGTTAAAAATAATCCTACTAAACCGACGAGTTTGTTATTTCTCACCTTTTACCCCATTACATTACATGGTGAGGGCCTAACCCATAAACCAGATCTTTTTTTCTCTGTCCACTCAATGGGATTTGATGCCTTTGCATTTCTTACAAAAACATTTGGTTTTTTTATAGGCTGGCGGGCAGAACCGAAACCAGCGGAGCTGTTAATCAAACTCAGGAAGCTGCAACAAGGTCAATTAGCCTCTTTAGACTGTAAATCTGTCAGTCAGTGTAAATCAACACATTTTATAAAGCAAAACTTAACACCCATATATTGATTTCAGCCAAAAAACACTTTGAAGATGAAGTAAAGGAAACTATGCTCCTCAGATGTGCTAGGAAGGAGGAGGAAGATGCATGTATGTATATACTCATATTACTCTCAAATGGTAAAAGAGTATGATTTACACAGTACCATTCATTTAAATGAGGGTAAAACAGTAAAGAGCAGTGTACTTTTTTGTTGCAGTAACTGCTGAAGCCCTACAGTTGGAGGGAACACTGAATGAAAAGGAAGGTACTCTAGCCTAAAACCAAACAATGAGCCCATAAATTACATAAGCTTTGTTATCAGATATATTTACAGTGTTAACACAAATACACTTGTCATAAAGAGTTAAACAGATCTCTGCAGCTTAAATGTGAGGACCTCCAGCTAGAGGCACAAAGGTAAGCATACTTGGGTATCTATACAACACTCATGGGTGTTTAGACACTTCAAATGGGAGCTGCTCACGTGTGAATCACAACACGAGTCACCAACATTGAGCTTTGGTCTCAGGTCAATGAGTCTTGTAAAGGGTGTGTAATGTATTCACTCGATACCTTACACAAATCATATTAAAATAGGATGACGTTGAGAGCAGCATTTTGTCATTTGTTTACGTAATGTTAACACAGAAATGTTTGTGAGACATACTAGACGGCACCATTTTATTTGATTTACGTTTTATCTTGTAACTCTTTAGGCAGCTTGAGCAGAACCATCAGAAAGAGGAAGTAGTAAAGCAGTACTGCTTTCAGATCCAGGAGACCAAACTAAAGCACAGAAAGATTCGGTATGACTTACTGTTTTTAACAGAGAAGGGAAATGTTTACATATCAGAAATAGACATGAGATGCTGTGTCATTTCTTAGAATACCATTGCATGTATTGCCAGAGCATCTATTGTAATGCCCACATTCAAACTGAAATGCCAAAACCCACTAGTTCAGCAGCACAAGCCATTACTGATGTTATCAGGAATAAATGACAATTATAAAATATAAGAGCGTATTTTATGATTTAGAGAGGCTGCTTTTTAAATTCGTACTTATTTTAAATAATCTAATTTCATTTTAGGATGAAGTTTGAGAATCAGCTTCAGCAATTAATGGAGCAGCATAAAAACCTGTCCACCGTCTTTGTAAGTGGCCTATGAGAATGGATATTAAACTAAAAGCAACTGAGCTTTCTTTATTTGTAATTGTAAAATGGAGAGTGCTTTATTCATAGAACAATAGAATTTTATAATAGCTTTTATGTTCCTTTTTTTTTTTTTTTCAGACTCCACAAAGACTTCCAGCAGAAATACAGTCTGCAGAGTACACCACTGAGCAGCTGTTGAAGGCTGGTACGTTTTATAAATTTTGTTCCATTGCTTAGTTTTTATGGTCCTCTCCAGTACAGCCAGTGTGTAGTTGCGTGCTTAGTGGGACATTTGATCCGTTCTGGTTTCATTCAGACGTAGAAGTCAAATTAGTCCAGTCATTTTTCCAAAATGACTCATTTGGCCAGTCAACAAGACCGTCACTAAATTCAGAATAGCAAATTAGCAGACTACTCTGCTAAGAGTAGTCTGAGTAGTTATGGCAGACATATTAAAGAGTAGCATGATATTCTGAATTGAGCCATTTTTAAAAACATCCTAAAGCTAGAGTACTTGCAATGATGGGATCGCACAGGAATGTAACCTCATACCCAAGTGTCTGTGGACCTAGAACTGAACTCTTAACATTGGACTGACAGCCCTTAAACAAGAGACCAACATCATCCTTACAGTAATCTGATTCTTTCCTGTGTGTTTGTGTGTCCATCCCTACAGAACAACAGAAGCTGGAGCAGTTGACCAAGCTTCTGGACAGGTTAAGCCACACCCAGAATGCAGAGATGCACATGGACACTTGTGAAAAAGCACCATGAATACCTCAAACTGATTTTGCAAACTTAAGCTGAGTATCTAATACCTTCCAACAAATATGAATTTTACAAAGAAGCAGCTTATATATTCTTTTCCATTCTGTTCCATTGTCCTAATTTAACTTGTTACCAACTGTATTGTCAACAAATGCTTGAACAAATACTGTTTAAAACCAAAATTAAACCATTCCGTACCTAGAAAATGAAAGTTTCTTAAACCATTTATTTAGAATGTGTAAGACACAATAAAAAAGTTTGTAAACAAGTCTAAATTCCCCAGGATTTGCATTTATAAACAAAAAAAATGTACTGATGACACTCTTATCAAAATTCAATTCCATCACACTTCTAGATCAGATATTCCTCATTAGATCAGCTTCCAGTTTCCATAAATCAGTCCTATGACACATCCAGAGAGCACTCTGGAAAATCTTTGGTGTTCAGTAATACCGTTCTGTCTTAATTAAATTTTGCATTGACAAAATACAGGCTAAAGCCCAGTCCTGAGAATATCTTTATCAACCTAATATTTTACCGTTTCTCCTGACAACACAGTTCATGCAGGAATGTACAGGTATAGTATGTCTGAAACCATTGTCCTGCAAGTTCTGATTGCCGGTGAAAAACAATTAATTCAACTCCACGCCTCACATCACTTTCTCGACATTCAGGCCACTTTCTTGATAGCACACTGTTGATAGAGGAAAGATGAATGAACGGGCCTCCTTTCATTTTAATACATCCATTACATACTTTCCAGTCATCTCTTGACAGTTTCAGGTTCCACAGTTTTTCTGTTCTTTGCCTTCAAAAGTGGCGTTTTCTACCAACCATCTCTGGTTTCCTTTATGCCTGTGATCCATTGGCACATTCAGCACCAAAGCATAATTTCAGCATGACGTGTCCTGGGGCATTTGTGTGGTGTACTTTAAAGAGGGTGTGTTTTGGTGCCTTCAGAGTAGCATATCTCAGCTTCTGCCCAGACACGTTAATTTCCATTGGAAATTGTGCACACTTGTACATACACATCTTATAGAACTTAAAAGGTCCAGCAGAAAAAGAAAAAGCTGAGAAAGGCCTCTTGAAGTTCAAACCCTCCTTTGGCCTGACTTGTGTTTCTATGTTCTGTAGGGATGGCGTGTGATTACTGTTAAGAGGTATGCCCTGATGCCTTATAAGGGCAAAGTGAATCATCTGTGGGCTCAGATTGGCACAGAGCGAGGAATATTCCTCCTGCTGCATCAAGAATCCTCATATTTTAGGTTGTGCTATGTTCGTGGTCTGTTTATATGAGATCCATGGACCATGCACTGTAGATTACTAGTCATTTAGCAGACACTTATATCTGAAGCAACTTGCTTGCTTCTCTGTGTCTGTTCACAGGAGTATTGGGGATGTTTGGTACTTTTTTTTAGAATGGTTTCAGGTTCTCTTTACAGTTCTCTGTGAGGAATATTGGCCCCTTCATCCATTTTTATCCCAGGTTATTCCCCATCTGTTGAAGCAGAGTGACAGATACGTGAGTGAATCATCCTACTAATCTCTCATCCATCAGCCCACAAATAGTACAGGAGATTCTGTGATAGTCTATTTCATTTATTTCTATCATAAATTAAAACAAATAGATTGGAGGTTGCAAACAAACTCATATTTAAATGGCATGTCATATAACAACACTGAATTACTTTTGAAATTTAAATTTACATTCTTAAATTCTAGGCATACCACAAAAGAATGTAAAGTCAAATAATAAATAAACATGTAAAAGGAAAAATATAATTTGTCAATAAATATACCTAGACATGAAATGCTACATTTAGGTGCTTTGCTCAGAAATGATATACTTCATATATAAGATATAAGCAGAAATAAAATATACGTTCACTACAAATATTGTACAAGGATCTCATGTGATTGATCTAATCAGACTTTGCTCTGCCTTCTCTACATTTCCCTGGTCCCAGCAACACTCTTCTCGGTTACGATAAAGTACCTCGAAACGACTGTAGACTTTCTTTTCTTTGCGCATGCTCTCTATTCTCTTCAGCAGATTGTCCCTCTCCTGTGGGTTGACTGGAGTTCGGCTGAACCGGTTCCGGTTTTGAAATTGGAAGGATGAATTGGAAACTTCTTCTTCCTTGCCCCCCTCGACTTTCCCAGACTCTTCAGTCTGCTGTCTATTTTTCTGGCTATTTGCAGAGATTTGCTCTAGGATCACCTTGGTATCATCCCTGAGGTTGCTGCTAAATATCACATTTGAGGTAGAGGACTGATAGCGTGATGGAGTTGGTTTAACATTGGGTTTGTTGTTCTCTACTATGGTTGAAGATGATATGGATTCAGATGGTTTCTCTTTGTCTGAGGGCTCCTCTTGGATCTCAGGGACTGTTTTCATTGACTTGTCCTCTTGAGAGTTGGAAACTCCTGAGTGCTTCTTTTCTCCCTTTGGCCCAAGGAAACCCTTTAATCTCTGTGTTTGTTTCTTGAGGAAATCAAGGGCCTTTGTATCTTTGCCATCAGAGTTCCCAAGGTTTAGGGAGCTCAGGCTTTCTTTGGACTCTGCACGGGTGATGCCCGATGAGCTGAAGCTGCGAGACTTCTTAAGCTCACTCTTTTCAGCATCTGTTGCATCCGTAAGAATATCTTCGCCGCATGAGATTCGACGATGAGAAGATTGAGAGGCTTTGAATGGTTTTAAGAACTTGGGTGATGGGAAAGGCCGAAGTGACTTTGTAGGTTCCTTAGCTGGCTCTTTCTTTGCTGCATCAGCTGTGCTCTCCGTCAGAGTTTTGCTGTTCGTGAGCGGCCTGTCCACACAGACTTCAGATGGTTTTGTTGCAATCACCAAGCGCTGTGGTACAGGATCTGTTAGCGTAACCGTTGGCTCTTGTGTCTTTACAGAGGACTCCACTGATGTAACAAGCACATTTGTGGTTGCTGTATCAGTGAGGTCTGGCTTTTTCATGGCTGTTTCTCGACTTTTAGTACCCAAATCTAACTCTAATTTTGAACTCTTTCTCTTTTCTTCCAAATCTTTGAAGTACTGAAGTCTGCTTGCTGGATCATTTATGTTTAGGGAAGAAGTTGTTTGCTGAGATCTCAAAGGCTCTGTTGGCTGTGTAACTTTATTGTCCTCAGGTTCAGGGTTGTCAGGTTTCTCCTTTTCTTTGATAGGCTCCTCTTTGGCATCTGTGATCGTAGTCAGATCTCCTGTTGATGCATTTTTAACCTCTTTTTCTTCTGCTTTTTTATGCTTATTCCAGTCAAACGGCTCTCTTGACAGCGACCTCCTCTTCTCCAGAAGCTCTGCTACAATAGATGAGTATCGAATAGGCTCACTCTCATCTTTCTCCTCTTGTAACTCCCCACCAGACTTAGCTTGCGAGGAGCTGTGTTGCTCCAGCTTTGAGGAGCTGAAGATTAAAGAAGACCTTAGTCTTGAGCTCCTTTGCAGCATTGGGTTAATTCGAGATCGGAAAGACTCATGCTTGGTAATGCTGATTTCCCTTGGTTCCCTCAGTTCTGGCTCCTTCTCATTGTCTGTTGAAGATGCTAGGGATGAAGCTGAAATGGCTGGCTTTAATGTGTCAGTACTTGTGGGACCCAGGTCAGAGCTAATGTCTTTCACTTGATTCCTATCTTGTATGATGGGTTTACCATAGCGTGGCCGCAAATCAAGGTTTAGCTTAGTTGGGATGTTTGGACGCTCTCTTAAATGAAAGCCTGGTCCCTCTGAGCCATAATGTCTGCTGTCAGGTTGTTGATGTGGCTCATCAAAGGCATCTGGACCCATTGGCTGATGCAGGCCCTCCTCTCCTGCATCTTCATAAGTGCTGAGATAAGAGTTGATTCTCCAGCTCCGCAATCCCTGCTTTACACTGGGGTCCTGGGACTGCCGTACCTGCTCTCCAGTGGAGAACAACTGCTTGTGGTCAGGAGGATGTGGCTGAGTCGGCGAACTCTGACAGGCATATGCGTGGCCTGCAGCAGGCCTCTTGTGGGTTTGTGGACCATAGCGTGCCCCTCCTGAGTATTGTTTTTCTGAATCACTTTTGAGGTCGTCAGAGGACAAAACATTCAGATTTCCTGGTGCTTCAAGTTCAGGTGGATATGCAGAATCAGGGTGTTGATCTGTCTGGTACATGCCGTAGTTAAGACGGTCATAGTGCCCGCGCTCAGAATCCGGTCCCATGCCTTCACTATGATAGTAATGTTGTTCTCGCTGGTAATGCGATTCCATCTCCTCCAAGTTGTTCATTACACGCTGTTTCATATACTGCCGGGAGGAGGCGTAGGTCTCATGGGTGCCCTCGGCATAGCTATGCCTCTTAAAGGCATTCATTTCCAGCTGCCTGGAGGCTAACATTGAGCGTCCTGGTTCCAAGAATGACTGTTGTATCTTGAACTGCTGTGTTGCATATTTTGTGACCTGCATAGGACCTGCACCTGGTTCAAGTGTATGGCGGAACGGGTCCTCCCTCCGAAAAGGTAGTATGGATTCAAGACGATCCCCAAATGGGTAACCAGTAAGTTCAGGCTGGCGAAGATATCCTCTGGGATTCCTTAGTGACTGAGTCTTTTTTAAGCCAAACTGATTGCCAAGGTAACTACTTGTATTGTCTTGTGGCATGGGTACAAGGGCATTTTCAACAACAAGAGGCTGAGACTGAGCAAACAAGATACGAAACTCCTCATCAAATGTGGCAACTAGTTCTCCAAGGAACAAATGGGCAATGCAACGGTGGATCTTCTCAAAAGACCACATAAAACTGGAGAAAGAGAGAAAGAAATATGAATAGTGTCATCTGTGCCACATACAAGTGGGCATGCATTAGAGTTGAATTCTTATCTGCCACTGAGCTCACCTATAGTTTCCACTGATCACTGCTCTGCAGTCTGTCAGAAGAAAACGGTCCATCACTTGACCTTTAAATGATTTTCCTGTGCGGCAGAAATAGGTAATGCCTGCCACTGTCCGTACCCGCATCATCTGTAACCAGTGAAGTCACCATTAAATCTGCATTTTCTTAAAATTCAAACTTAGGCTAGTTGAGGTAAATTGAACTTACATGGATCATATCCAGATTAACTTTACAGCTTGCCACCATGTTAACAAAATGATGGGCATTTTGTTCATCCAGAAGAATATAGACAGGCACGTGACGTGCTGTAGCATCCAAAAGGTCAGAGAATATATCAATATCTGTGAAAATATCCATTACCACTGCAATTACCTGTGAGAAAGAGGAAATAAACATGAAATTAGCAATAAAGATTTTACATAACATGCAATTATGGCAACAAAAAGGATCAGTATTTTTATTTTATTTTGCAGTGACCAATATCACAGTTGTTTTGGACAGTACCCTCACTCACATGTTTTCATTTATTGAGGCCATTGCAAAAATACCCTATTCGTTTATTCCATGAGCAATAACAGGGGTTACTGACATAAAATGAGTAGAATTTGGCTGGTCATAGTCTTAATTTCATGTAAGTGTACATCATGTTAAAAATAAAACGTTAAAATAAAATATTTTTACTGATGAAAATGATTACTGAGTGGACCTTTCATATTCTTGATTCCAGCCTGACATCGTTTACAAATTTGAAAGCACTTACCTGATGAGCATTTTTGATGAGTTGCCGGGCCTGTTCCTTAATGCTGGGCCGCTCAGGGTCAGCAGGGTTTACCAACATTGTGACCTCTGTGGGCCCCCCAAAACTATGATGTTGCAGAGGCCAGCCAAGGTCTAGTCCTGGTGCATCCAAATCAGAATGCAGTGGCCAGTAGGTGTCAGAAGACCCATCCTGATCTATTTCTCGATATGGCAATTCTGGTACATTTCCAGCACTCTGTGGTGATTGCACAGTGCTTTTAATATGTTCAATCTCTGACCTTGATAAAAAGTCAACTACATTAGCACTTTGTAAAAAGTTGTAATATCCCTCAACATCCTCCTCCACCAGGGCATCAATAGCCATGCGATACTCTTCTCGGTAATGCGGACACAAGTAATTGGGATCCAGGGGGTTGTCGCCCAATGAAGAACTTTGTGAGCGGCGGGCCATGGTGGAGCAGGGAAAATAACCTGAAAAACAAAATATTTCAATAAATAAGCATATGGAATAATCTAAACAGCATATGTAAACTAAAATTTAGGGTCACACTTTATTTTAAGGTCAGATTCTCGCCATTAACAATGACTTGACAATAAACAATGAAACATTAACTATGACTTTTGCCTTAATAAACTACTAATTTGCTGCTTATTAATTAGAAAGGTGGTTGTTAAATTTAGGTATTGGGTAGGATTAGGGATGTAGAATATTGTCATGCAGAATATGTGCTTTATGTGTACTAATAAACAGCCAATATGTTAATAATAGGCATGCTAATAATTAACTTGTTAATAGTGAGAAATGGTCCCTCCCTATACTAAAGTGTTTCCAAAACTAGCTATTACATTTTTCCCCTTTGTTTTTACCAATAGTAATTCTTCTTTTAAATTCAAAAATTTAAATAATAAGTGTTTAAATTTTTGCACAAGCATGTTTGTTGTAAGCTATTTTTTATGTAAGAACAAGAAGAAGAAAAAAGCCTTTTAATACCAGAATACAATAACAAATATATGTCTTTTGGACTACTTTTTATCATTTGGGGAAAGTCGTGGCCTAATGGTTAGAGAGTCGGACTCATAACCCAAAGGTTGTGGGTTCGAGTCTCGTACCGGCAGGGATTGTAGGTGGGGGGAGTGAATGTACAGCGCTCTCTCCCACCTTCAATACCATGACTGAGGTGCCCTTCAGCAATGCACCGAACCCCCAACTGCTCCCCGGGCACCGCAGCATAAATGGCTGCCCACTGCTCCGGGTGTGTGTTCACGGTGTGTGTGTTCACTGCTGTGTGTGTGCACTTTGGATGGGTAAATGCAGAGCACTAATTCCGAGTATGGGTCACCATACTTGGCCACATGTCACATCACTATCACTATCACTATTTACCATACAAAAGATCCAGGAAGCACAAATTCTGAATGCCTAGCCAGTGTTTTAAATGTGCATATTACGTTGCATAAAACACAGATGTTAAATCACCAGTCAGTCAACAAGTGTATTATGAAATATTATTATGACCCCAAAAAAACATACTACTGCAGTGCATGCTAGTATAGATCGACCTGCTGAAAAACTAGCTGCTTGACTCATTGTGTACATATGAAATTCCTAGCTGTTCTGTGATCTTCCAGACAATGACCCCTAAGCAAGGTTAGGCCCCAGTATGAAGGTTTTTGTAGGTTGTGGGCTCTTGTGTACATTTGTTTGTATTTTAGACGTCACCATGGAAACAGTCAGTCTGTTGGCGAATGACTCATTGTGGGCAAGAGGGGAAGCGAAAAGACATCAACCGAAAGGGAAAAACTCAAGAAACATGTGACTGAATCAAAGAAGGGAGTGTTTTGCTGAAGCACTTTTGAAAGAGACTCGCTGAGTTAACTGCACATTAGAATCAGACTTTGAGCAGGTGGTAAATTAACTAAGACTTGCTGTGGCTGATTCATAACATGTCCATTACATAATGTAAACTCCTACATGCACAAGAGATTCTTAAACATTCACTAACAGAAATGTTATGAAATTGTATATATGTATATGTATATACATAAATATATTTGCATCTACTCATCAGTTTTCTCATCTAATCTGAAACCTGCGCTGTCAGCATGTTTCTTTATGAGAGTTGACACCCAGACCAGTAAATCATGTTGGAGTGGATTCAACCAAGATTACCAGACAATGTACTGCTTCACTGTTAATGTCTCCTTTTATTAAAACTGAACTTTATTTAAGCCTTTGATCTTTATTTAAATCTATTACTGCAATGATTGACCGATAATTATAATTCAAGCTTGTTTGTATTGGTTTTGCAAATGGATGGCAAAATGTGAAGAAAAAAACCCCCAAGAGACATGTTATGAAATTACAGTAAGCCAGAGCAGAGAAACTTTATACCTGCGGGTCAACTCTGCAAGTGCCAATAGTCATATAAATCAATTTTACTTTTCAAGAAGATATGTTTTCATATACATGTCTGGCACACACAGACATCATTCATGTACATAACATTCTTTTTTAATTGAAGAACGAGACAATAACGAGAAATACCTATGCAGAAAATGCTTTACATTCCTGAGATAACCTTTACAATAGGCAGTGAGACTGACATATAACAGGTAGTCAGTGTTTCGGTAGCTTACTTTTTGCAATAGTCTTAATCATTTTCAGCAAACAAAAAGAGATTTTTGCATAAACAAATATTGTTTAAAATGAACCCTAGACATTTGATGAATATTTGGCCCATTGTGAATTTCTATTATATTTACAGCTGCAATCATTTTTATGTGATATTCACAGGCAGAATAAAGGAAATACTGAATTTATATAAACGTCTATATTTGGACACTGACTTAATGTTTTATGTTATGTTGGTTATTTGCTGACATTAAAGTTTTTTTATTTTATTTATTGGTATCGGCCAATGTTGTATATATTTAACTGTGAATACTCATTTCCTCCATTTTTACCTTAAAGGGATAGTTCACCCAAAAATGAAAATTCTGTCATTAATTACTCACCGTCATGTCGTTCAAATCATTACGGTTGAACCCCTGATTATTTTACCGATCTCCTTGCTACTTTTCTGGACGCTGGTCGTGTTAATTACATTGCTGTCTATGGGAGGGTCAGAGAGCTCTCAGAATGCATCAAAAATATCTTCATTTGAGTTCCAAAGATGAACGAAGGTTTTAGGGGTTTGAAACGACATGAGGGTGAGTAATTAATGACAGAATTTTCATTTTAGGGTGAACTATCCCTTTAACATTAACTATGCCATCACCTAATCCTCACTTATATTAATATTTTGGAAATGCTAAAAATTTAATAACGCTGTTAAATGTAATCTTTGCAAATCTTAATGTATTCATTTTTCATATTGAATATAATAATGTTGTTATGCCTGAATTCAATTTTAATTCAATAATTTTAATTTTAGCTTTTAAAATGACTTATTTTAGTGTGTGAGGGGGGTATTAGACAAAAAATTACAGACATTTTTTTTTCAGTTATTGGCCATAATATAGAAATAATTATAGGTGTATTGATATCAGCCATAATATTGGTTCTGCCTTAATCCTGACGTACATAATAACTCTGCAACATCAAATTTGATCAGTTCATATCCAACACATTTGTGACACTTAATCTAACGTTTAGCGATCTAAAGACCACCAACAGGTTTTAGATATTTTTATCTCAGGCCTATGTGGAAATCACGCTAGATTTACCCAAATTCCCATTTCTGCCACTGATCAATTACTAACAACACCCTCTTAGTAATTTCCCTAAAAAAAGAGCTTTGTTTTTTATAACTCAAGCTCAACCATATGTAGGAAATTATGAAATATGACAGAACGCACATGTCTGTTCATGGTGTGGTTCACCTGGGCCTCACCCACAAAAAGAATCAGTGCAAGTGCATGGATTTACACGGATAGATAATTTAATATTTAGAGTTGTGCAATGTTTTAAGACCATGAAGGCACTGTGAGAAGACATCCTGAACCAATCCCTAACCAAAGTCCTACTTGATAACAAAGGAACAATTCTGTGCACCCAAGACACTGAACCATCACATTTCAAAGATCAATAGTAGACTTAACCTTTAATAAAATACGTGTAATTCATAGATTTAAAAAAGTTTATGAAAAAAAACTGCCATCATTTTCACACAGCTGTCAAAACTTCACTCCATCGTGTTCAAAACGATTGTTCAAACAAGTTGTATAATTCTCAGTTGTTTTAATGTTTACTTCAAAAGTCTCTCAAATGGGCTGCTATAGTATGTAGAGTGTACACAGCTCCGAATCCCTATCAGATTAAAGTGCAAACGTTTAAGAATAAAAATAGCTTTCAGCTCAAGCTCGTAGGGAGTTTCTTCAGCACTGTCAACGTTCATCTGCTCATTCACATTATGTGACTAGTCTTTTTGAAAGTTGAGACTACTGGGTTGTTCTTACCTTTACGTTTGGAGTTACTTGCAGTGGCCCGTAAAGAAACTTTTTTCCGTTCCGACAAAGTCGGCTATTTTCACCCCCTGTTCAGCGAACGCATCCGCGGTACATTCCTGGTGTCGGTGAAACCCCACCCAAAGCTATTCAGCTTGAAGGCGAAAAGCAGCCCTGGCGAAACCTGTCGCGCTCGGCCGAGTCCTGCCCGCCGAACGTCTCAGCCCCGTTAAGATAACACAGCATTCGGTGAACAACTCAACCCTTTGAATTTCAGTTGTGAAGCTCCTCCCAACCATCGCCGGCGTCAGTTACTACAAAACCGACACCTAGGCTATAAAGCCGAATACAACACGAATAAAGCCGAATAGGGTTTTTACAGCAGGCTTTGTTACAGTTGATCCATTTGCATAACCGGCAAAACACGAACAAATTTGCTCCGTGGAGTTCCCCGAGCGCACTCCATATCCCAGCTCACCCTGCTCTTCCATAGCGAGCAGACAGACAGATGGTGGATTGTTACTCATAAGGACAAAGGCGCACCCAGGTCATGATCAAGCTGAAGAGTTTTTTGTATTTTTTTTGTATTTGTATGTCTGGTGGTACAGATGGTATAGAAGATAAATTATTCATTAATAGTTCATAATTTAAAACTCTCTATTTCTGTAGAATAACGTGTCTCTAAAGGTCACATCAAGTTGCTGCGCACATGTGTAAACAACTTTACCAACCAAAGCCATCTTAAAATCATATTAAAAGTTAATGTGTTGTTTTTATCACAGGATTTTTCCTAATATCAAATACACAGTAATTTCTCCTTTCCTTTTTCCATAAATAATATATTATATTAAATATTATTAAATATTTTGTATTTACTCTCTATCTATACGTTTAGATTTTATAGTGGACATTATATTTTATTTCAAATACATTTAAAGGTTTTTCCCTAGGTTATGTGAGAACTCAAAGAGAAGTAATTGATATTTTCTTTTATTATTTTCACTCACATATACTGGAGACTTACCATATACAGGTCTTAAATAGTCAATATTTGTGCAATGATTTTGTATAGTGAACAACAGATTAAATTGATTAAACCATTGAAAACGTGTACAAATCGTCACGATGTGGGAAGATTTGCATAACGCCGCCCAAATGTTCACGCAAAGAAAGAAGGCATAACTTTGGTTCTCGCTGTAGTATTGTTGTTGCCGCCATGTCGTGAAGGCGCTGTGTGTTTCGTTGTGAAAGCGAAACTACTTTGTTTGGCCTTCCAAAAGAATATCAAAAATTCAAATTAAAAATGCAGGATCCGCGCTCACTTTTTTATTATACAAAAAGCACAAATGGATCAAACGTTTTAGCACTCAGTCTGCCTCGGTGAATTATTCAAAATAATAATCAAAAAAAAAATCAAAGTTATATACATTAAAGGAATCACCTTTTCAGAGTGTAAAGGTCACCCATTTTAATTGATGGATATATCAAAATTTCATCAAAATAAACAGACTTCAGGTTAATATATTTTAGTTACAAATTTATTTTTATGTGAGACCAAAGTACAATTTGTTATTCAAGCTCTGTAGTGTCAAGACATCCCAAGAGCAATACACTATGAGGCTATAATGATTATTGGTTACTTTATTGCAATTTGTAAAAGTAAGAGCACAATACATATGCATGGTGAGGGGCGGAGTAAGTCAGAGGATTTTGTCCCACCCTAGAAAGGAAAAGACTTAAAGACATACGCATTTTGCCAGACTTTCACCTTTACTGTTTACTGGTGTGGGGAAGTCTTTGAATTCTGTGAAGATTTTTTGCTGTTTTTATGTGTGAGGCCAGTTTCATGTCCCCTTCTTCAGGTTTGTGATTGTGAGATTGATTCTGAACGTTGTAAGCGTGTCTGTATCTGACTGAACTTAGCAACTCAGGTAACTCAGGTAAGGGAGGGTGTGAGAAAGGGTGCGGCCCCCGAAGAATGTGCCAGCGCAACTGAGATACATTCACCACGCCTAGGACACGCTCATTCCTCAAATGCACATACACACCATCAGCATACTTACTTTTTCTTCTGTGTTCATAACCTTCACCACATTCACTTGAGGTCACACAAATCACATTGCAAAAAAACATTATTGTACCACAAATATGGCGTATGCAAATTTCAAAGCTATCCGTTGAACACTCTCACACTCATTCATACTCAACATTCAGCTGTCGAAACACTTTATTCACTTTCAGTTTTCCAGTTTTACTTGACTGTGATAGGTGTCATATGTTCCCAGCAGTCCCGTAAACAAGTAGGGGGAAAACATTAATATATATTAAATTTTTTTTTTTTTTTTTTTAATTTAACAGTCATGTTATCTTCCAGTCATTTTGACCTGGAGAGGATTTTCTTCTTCTTGACAATTCAAGAAGAAGAATTGACCAAGTTAATGTTATCAAATTGGACGAAAACTTACAGACTTAGACTTTCTTTACACAAGGTATAACATCTTACCCAAAAATAGATAATTTTTGTACTTTTAGGAATTTTTTCTCATCTTGTTACACTTGTAGTGTTCTTGGTCAAAAATGACCGGTCTACAAAAAATTGCTTGTAAATCTCTCATTAGTCTATATTACCAAATATATACTACCAAATATTGGATTCAGTCTTTTTATAGTTTGTTTTCTGTCAATTAGTGCAGCTTTTGCATTTCTTTCTGATTGATTGTAGGCCTGATCTGAGATTATCAATTTTTGTGTGAACATTGCCAAAATTATCCACAAATAATGTTTTTTTTTTCACTCAAATACTGAGGTGCGTAAGGTCAGATCAATGAGGCCTACGACAAATCAGTTCCAAAAAGAAACACAAAACCTGTGTTAATTGAAACAGTTGACAAAAAGATTAAATCCCAGATTTGGTGGTAATATAGCATATTATCATTTTTTGTCATTTTTGACCAAAGTTATGTAACAGCACGAGTTATAAAACCTAAAAATCTAAAATAAGACATTCCGCATGATTGTGGCTTTAAACCCGAAGGGCTTTTTACTAATAGGATAAACAAAGGTCCACCTCCCAGCTAAAGGATTTTTTTATGAGTAGCCAATGTTGAAAGACTGTTTGAGATATTTTTTTTCCTACAAACTCTGTCTTGTTTTATAGCCTAAACAAGTTTTAGCATGCCAGCATAATCTGCATCCATCCATTTGCTGAAGAGTGATCTTTAAAACAGTGTTCTGTTTTTCGAAACAAGGTGTCCTTTTGCTGTCTGGCAGAGTCCCACTCACAATTCCCCTCTCCTGCTGTAATATCACACCTGTGTATCATGTGACACAAGGCAGCTCTCTGTTGCTCTTAAACACACACAGATGCACATAAACAAACTTTCATTATTCAAAGTAGTTATGCATAATCTAAACTGAGGAGGCTTTCTCTATTCTGTTTACTCACACATGTGCATTTGTATAATCACCACCACATTTCATTTTTTTGTATAATTTGTCAATCGAATGATTTGCAGTCACCCATTTATATGAATAAATGTCCATTCATGTGTTATGTTTTTGTCTTTTTTGTGTTTTTAATCAATGTTTGATTGAGTGTGTGGCACATTGCTGATACATTACTGATAAGCTCAGGTGGTGTGTGATCGAGGTTGAAACCCGTAAAGTAGCATATTTTCACATTAAATGTCAAGTCCCTGAAGCTACAGAGCCAGTTACAGTTGAATGCCTCAGCTCCTCCAGTAATGATGTACACCTCGGGCTGTGTCGTGTTGAATTGTACTTTATTACCTCATCCAGCAGTCCATGTCCACCACCCAACCCAAACACAAAGACAAACAATTCAGCCCAACCCGTCTGCTAGCTTGAAACGCTGTGTGTGCCTAAATTCCATAAATGATTCAGAAATGGTTGGACATCAAATTCGAGAACATGAATGGTTATTACTGGACACTGGCATGTTTAAGTACAGGATAATTATATATAAGACTCATATATAATTATTTACTATAAGTGTCCAAGTTAATCATGTGTGGTGTCCCTGCTATACATGTGATCTGATTTCTCTATATCAGTCAAATGCTTTAAATACCATCCGGTTATAAGCAGTAAATATATCTGAGTGACTTAAGAATGGCACTAATTCATGTCAGTCTAGCCAGTAGACTGTTTCTGCAGTTCATTGCCGTCAGGTTTTCAAGAGCAGCTGCTTTCAGCAGATAAAGAGTTTGTGGGAAGACTCTTGAAAGATTATGCCGCATAGTAAAAGGAGGGATACATTTTTTTGCTATTAGTCAAAGCAGATTGTTAGGACTAGCTTTAGCAGTTAAAGGCCCGGTTTCACAGACAGGGTTTACCTTAAGCCAGGACTAGGCCTTAGTTAAATTAAGATATTTAAGCAGCTTTTATAAAAATGCCTTAGAAGAAAACGTTACTTGTGTGCATCTTGAGACAACAATGGAACTGACATTTTTTAAGATATGTCAGAGCAAGATATTTTCAGTTGAGACAGCTCAAACATGCATTTTAATCTGGGACTAGCCTTAAACCATGTCTGTGAAACCGGGGGATACAGATTAGTTAAAAAGGTTTACAGCTAAATTGTCAAAATATGAATTGAAATTAACTGTTCTAGCCCTGATTTAATTGAAATTGCAATCGAATTCTTTCAGTCTAGTCATGGTACAACCAAAGAATTACCCATCCACCATCACAGCAATCTCATAAAAATTTATTCTGTGTAATCTACTGAGATACATCACATTAAAATCATCCAATTTTAGTATATGTCAAGTTTTGACTTTTCACACTTTTGTATCCTAAAATTGTTTCATCAGAATGAAGTATGTCATATTTACCCATCCTATTTTTCATGTAATTTAAAAAATGATTATTAATCAGCAGCATTTGATTTTCCAACTGATTTGTTTTCGTTGATTTATCAGAATTTCAGAACCTTGTTTATTTTTTATTATTTTTCATTTTAATTTTTTTAAGTCATTTTAGTTAATTTCATCTTGTAAATAGTTTATGACCATCATTAAAAGCTCACCTGTATTTTTATCTAAATGCAGAAGTGATACTAGCTGGATTAATGCAGCGAACAAGGAATGTTCTCAGAACGGTCTGGCAAGGTTATCTCAAAGTTATGAACATTATTCCAGTCATAGTCTTTAATAATATTTTCAAAATGTTAGCAAAAACATTATTTATACATTAATCATGGACCCTTTTTTTCCAAATGTTTTCTAAACATTACTTACAACTTGTCTTAAAGAGTTAATAGAACATTCAAAGTAATGTCCCCATAATGTTTAAATGATAAAATGAAACATTCTGCTAATGTTTACACTAACATTCTCATAAACATGAAAAATGTTTCTGAGAACATTCAGAAATAACTTTTCCATTAATTATCAAAACATTCTTAGAACATGTCTGGTTATTAAAGGTGTAAAATGCAAGCTGACAGACTGAAATCACACAGTGACAGCCCTGGGCTCTGTAAACCAAAGAAGGTGTATGATACCTTGAGAAAGCTATCCAATAGCATTCCCATTCGTCTCAGTGGCAGCCACTCCACTGACCCAGGATGTCCCGTAAGTACTTGATTTGCAATTTCCCATCTTTACTCATTGCCTCAGTTCCAGAAGCAGTTTTCTTAATACCAGGGTGAGTAAATGAATAAACAGAAATTTCCTTTTGGGGTGAACTATTGTTTAACAATAATATGTCATCAGGAAAAACCTGCTTTCCCAAAGTCATTGTTATAGTAAGATTCACTGCTCAAATACAATACCCAGCCCTGCCACCGGACATGCTTTTAATCTCCTGCTCTGTTCCTTTCACAGTCATATGTAAATATCCTGCTGCAACAGTTGACCACTGACATTTCACACATGAGCTGTATGGCCAACGCAAAATATGCATAATATAGCTACACAAGAACAAAGCATATTTCCTCCCTTGCTGATCTGACAGATTTAGGCTTCAAGTGGTGAAACAGATCAATTCACTTGAGAAACTTGTACTGTTGAATACAGAGATGGCTTAAGGGCTGTTTTGATGTCACTGATAGAGCCCTGCTTTGACCTCTGACCTTGATGATGCTGTATCAGTTCTTCAAAGCGTCCAGATACCAAAGGGCTGTAAAGCCCTTGAAGCAAGCAAAGAGTGACAGTCTTTTGGTCCTTACGGACAGATATGACATCACTGTTAACCCCTATCCCCCTCAACCCAACTCATTCATGTCTACTGCCCCAGATGTTTCCTCAGGACATGCAGCATTCTGTCAGCTTCCTGTTTATACTTCCAGGATATGTCCATTTAGCTATAGCTTGAAAGAACTATATGCAAATACTCTATTTGGGCACACCTACTCATTCTTTTTTTATTATTATTTTAGAAAAACAGTAAAGTCCTTCAAACTATGAAATAACACAAGTGAAATATATAAATTATGCAGTGTGCAAAATGTAAATGAATCAAAACCATCCACGGTTTTTCAAAAGCCACCCTTTGCCTAGATTACACACTCTTGGTATTCTCTCAGTCAGTTCATGAGAGCACTGTTTTTTTCTTTGCTATCTGGTCCAGCTTATTCCTATAAAATGATTTTAATATTATTTTTTTGTATTGTATTTTTTGTCATGCATGGATACCATATAAATTTGTCTACAAAGCTAATTTCACACAGCCCAAATCCAAACCTTTACTCTATTACTGTATATGTGACCCTGAACCACAAAACCAGTCTTAAGTCGCTGGGGTATATTTGTAGCAATAGCCAAAAATACTTTGTATGGGTCAAAATTATATTATGCCAAAAGTCTTTAGGATATTAAGTAAAGATCATGTTCCATGAAGATATTTTGTAAATTTCCTACTGTAAATATATCAAAACTTC
>NW_015645538.1:919411-989381 GCF_001515625.1 Sinocyclocheilus rhinocerous
ACCTCAGATTCCAGATTTTCAAATAGTTGTATCTCGGCCAAATATGGTCCTATCCTAACAAACCATACATCAATGGAAAACTGTTTATTCAGCTTTCAGATGATGTATAAATCTCTGATTGAGACCCTTTGACCTATATATGTACATGAACTTGCATTTTTACCCTCTGGTATTTACATTAAACAGAGACAGATGGCGGGAAACAGGCCACAGTCAGTGTTTCCGTGTGTGGTCAGGTGTTCCATATGAGAGTGTTTAGAGCTAGAGCTGAAACCCAGCAAGTAAGAAAGACAGCGCTCTCTGGTGTGGTGAAATGACATCTGCAGTATGACGATTAAAAACAATAAAATAAAATAAAATAACCTGTATTTTTTATTTTTTATTTTATTTATTCATAAAAAGTAAGCCATAATTACAGTTAGCAGCTATTAATTCTACCAGAAAAACGTATAAAAATAAAATTTTATTTTCTAGGCATTACAGATTAATACATTTTCTATATGATAACATTATGTTTTTGTTATGTTTCATATTATGTTATAATATGTTTTAGACATGAGAAATTAAAATCGGAAGTGACGTTTCGGAGAATGTTTGTCGGCCATGTTTGTGAGTGGCGTGTATATTGCTTTATAAAATAAATAGCATTATTAGAACTCTTTTATAACTCAAACTCTATTGATAACTTAATATAGTCATGATTTCATTTCAAGTTTCAGTTCTGTTTTGCGCTCGAATACCAAACTTTCAAAATGACAACTCGGAGTGCAGGGCGGAAATGCGCTGCTTCGCTGTGAGCTCTGGTCTGTTTCCGTGTGAAAGTGTGATTGCGAGAGATTAATGACCCAGATCGACATGAAAACAGGTCCTGCTGCTGGAAGGGTCTAATGTCATTTTGTGCTACAGAAATCTGACTGATATTGAGCAGGTGAGTGACAGTGTTTTACGCTGGTTGTCACTGAGCGCAGTAATATATCGATAAATACAGAGTCGTGCGATGATGTTCGCTCATTCGTGAGTTATTTCATATCCAGTGGTAACCAAGACCAAACAGCTGTTAGCAACCTGTCAGTGAGTTCACCACTGGTAATCACCAAAAACTGCAAATACGCGCGGGCTTCAACCAATCATGCATGAAAATCAGCAAAATAAACAATGTCGACGAGATGTGACATTTTTTGGGGTTATAAATGCAGTATGCAGCTTTGCGCAATGTGAGCGTTTCCCACTTGCAGGGGACATAGTATATTTAAAATCTCATTTAGATTTAGAACTGACACGCCAATTTTTGGGTATAATTTAAACAGCGAAGGTGATTAATGTCATCCTTTAAACGATTAACTGTTTGTCGACATCTTTAATTTCCCGGTCGCTCAGTTAAATGACATTGCTAGCTCGGAACGGCAAAATAAACCCCGAAGGGTTTACCACTAATGAATCTGTTTACCCAGTGCGTTGTACTGTATTTGTGTTGGCGCAAAGAAGGCCTGTGATGACAGTTTGCCAGCCCGGATCTTTACACCTGCTCGCTTCCTTGTCTTGTTCGCATAGCCGTTTCTGTCTTATAATGCGACGCGTCACCTTTAACTGTCCTGTACTGTTCCCATCACGGTCGCTGTCTGTCCGTCATAACATCAAAACCAGCGTGTTCTGCTAACTCTCTTGGTATTACTTTGAAATAAACGACAGAAATTCATGTAGAAAAAATTCTAATGTGTCAAAGAAATAGTTAATTTCTTCTATGAAAAACAAAAATGCAGCGTGACAGCTTCAGTCACCTTTCGCTTTCATTCAATGTAAAATAATGCCGTGAAAATGAAAAATGACCGCAGCTGTCATTCTGTCAGCCATCTCCTTTTGTGTTTCATTTGAGATTAAAAGTCATACAGGTTTGGAACATTATGCTGGTGATTAAATGACAAAATCATAATTTTTGAGATTTGATTTTTGGGAATGTAATTTTTCATTCATTTTTCTCCAAAATTAGTCAAATGCAGTTTCACTTCCTCATAAGCTGTGACATCTTCATAGCCTGACTTTAAATTATTTTGTTAGTGTGTGTGTGTATATATATATATATATATATATATATATATTGATGCAAAATAATGATGCAAAAGTTTGAATTAGAATAGGACACTTAAGTAGATAGTTGGCTGCTGATTTTGTTAACATAACCGAGATAAGATTTACAGACTTTAATTTGTTTAATATGAATTGTTTGTAACAGAAATCCCTGTATTTACACAGTGCTGTGGTGCCATGCGGCTGTGGCTTCAGGAGGTGTTTGTGTGGACGACTTTTCATCTGTCTGCTCACATTTCACATCATTTACCTCCCTGTATTGCTGGGCTTTCTGTAACATTTTTAGGGAAAGGTATGACAAACATTCTAAGTAACTTTACAAGCAACTTTTAGTTTTTGTTTAACATAGGTCAGATAAAATGGCTGTATAACTTTGGTGTCTTTTTCTTTCCAAGGTCCTCTTGCTTAGTTGGAAGATGCCCAATGCGGAGCCAAGGATGCACAGGTGGAAATGGCCCGTCCAATTTACCTCACTGTACCTGGGCTGTCTGTGTTTTCTCTGCTCAGTCTCTGGTAAGCAGGTCCTGTAGATTTTTTTCCTGGAGTTTTGTGACCTCTGTCTGAAATAACTCCAAATCAGTGGCAGAAGAATGGTGAGCAGACAAACTTGTGCGAACAGTTATAGAAAGACATTAAAACAACACAGCTAAAAATATTAAACTAAACTAAAAAACACTAGTCAGCATGATTAATCCACTAGTTGAATGTTGGACAAATAATAGACAACTGTTGGGACCATTGTTAGCGTGTATGAGTATATAGGCTATTTGTGACTTGTAGCGGTCATGAGTGATGGCACTGATTTGGAGGGAAGCATAATGGACACTGTGTTCCTTTTCACAAAAAGGGGGAAATCGCACAACAGGCCCACAGTCCCCCACCCCAAAGAAAAACTGCACGGGAGGGGCTGTGTCTTGCAGTTCAAGTTTCACTTGCTAGCCCATAATAAGCAACCCTCTGTTGTCACGGTTACAGTCTTTCTAGACAAAACAGTGTCTATGAAGGGATTGGGGAAGGGGGTGGATGTCTAACTGGACTCTGACTTCCTGGAACTTGTCAGTGCAGAAAAGTGCAATGTGTTAGTGACCTGTATGATAAACAGCCTTGTCTTGTGGTGGCATGAGCAGGCATTTCCCATCGTATCAGGGCTAGATGCAAGTCTACATGCAAGTATTGTCAAATAGCCTTTTTTTTTGAGCTCTACAGTAGAGCTTATGTGGGAAATCTGTCCATTTAAAAGCCTTTTCTATACCATATGAATTGTATGTTATTCCCAATGTATTGGCCAATATTAGAGTTTCGTTAATTTTATCATTATCTGTCTATATTGAATATATATTTAGTTGTGTATGCTTAATTCCTCAGTTTTTACCTTTGTCGTAATCTAATGCTCACTTAAAATGTTAAAAATAAATGATTATTAAATGATTATTAAATATTTAATTTATTTTAATATTTATTTTATATTAAGATTTTTTTTTTCATTTAATATTTATAATGCATATGCATATTTTATATTGTACATTATAATGTTGTGGTGACTAAATCACTTTAAAATGAGAGATTTGATTAGTTTATTTATTATTTGGACAAAATAGAATAGCGTTTTAATATTAGACATTTATCAGTTAATAGACAATATACAGACAATAGTAATTTTTATTTTTTTTTATTATATTTTTTTTCCCCAAATTTTTCAATATTTTGATGTCTGTCAATTTAATATATTTATCGTCCAATACTGGATATTTAATTATTTTTCATGCTCATTTGCCCTTTTTTAAAATTTTATATATATTCTTATAATTATTTTATTGAACTTAAAAATATTTAGCATGAATTATTTCATTTAATATTAAGTAATAAGTAATTAAAATGATTAAAAACAACAAAATGTAATGGCAAACCTCAAAATGAAAATGCATTTTTTTTATACTGTGCATTATAATGTTGAAGTAACTAAAATCACCTGTGGCATTTTTTAAAACACATTTCTTTAGACAAAATAGTGTATTATATCAGCCATTTATCGGTTATTGGCCATAAAATAAAAATAATTATTAGCATACAGTCCAAAACATTCATACTGTATTGCCATAGTTTTGTAATGTTTAGTAATCTTTTCTTTTTCTCAGGTCTATTTTGCCCTTGTTAACCATTGGTTTTGCCATGTACTGTATGTCCTTCTCTCAGGGGTTTCGGCCAGCATGTGCACAGTAACGGGTGGTGTACTGGGTATCCACTGGAGCAGCGTCATTGGTCTGGGCTGGCGGCCACTGGCAGTGGATGGGGGAGGGCCTCGGTGCTGGGAATACTGCTGTTTGAAGCCATCCTGTGGTGCTGTGTGGAGTCTCGGTGGAAGATGTGTATTACTGGCCTGTGCTCAAAAAGAGGGCTGCACCATTACATCACTTCCTCAGCCGGATAGAAAATCACTGGGGCTTCTGCAGCAGCTGAACAAGAGAATGCGCAGAAAACCTCGAAATGCTGAGGATATCAGAGTAATCAGGGAAACGGAGCATGTAAGCTGCATTACATGATCTCAGAGGACTTTGTTCTAATAAATGTGTTAAAATTTTCACTGGAAAGATACGTATATTTGTTATGACCCTGAATAGCGTTTTAATATTAGACATTTATCAGTTAATAGACAATATACAGACAATAGTAATTTTTATTTTTTTTTATTATATTTTTTTTCCCCAAATTTTTCAATATTTTGATGTCTGTCAATTTAATATATTTATCGTCCAATACTGGATATTTAATTATTTTTCATGCTCATTTGCCCTTTTTTAAAATTTTGATTATCTTTGCCATCATCTAATGCTCAGTTAGGGAGGGCCTCGGTGCTGGGAATACTGCTGTTTGAAGCCATCCTGTGGTGCTGTGTGGAGTCTCGGTGGAAGATGTGTATTACTGGCCTGTGCTCAAAAAGAGGGCTGCACCATTACATCACTTCCTCAGCCGGATAGAAAATCACTGGGGCTTCTGCAGCAGCTGAACAAGAGAATGCGCAGAAAACCTCGAAATGCTGAGGATATCAGAGTAATCAGGGAAACGGAGCATGTAAGCTGCATTACATGATCTCAGAGGACTTTGTTCTAATAAATGTGTTAAAATTTTCACTGGAAAGATACGTATATTTGTTATGACCCTTATTCTAATGTTGATGAATCCAGATGATCTGAGTTAGTAAATGAGACCCACTATCCTAAAGCATAAAACTTCCACTTTAACTGTTGATTTGCAGCATATGTATACTGTCTGATATTGAATATTTAATTGTGCATGCTCATTTCCCATACTTTTACATTTGGACAGATTACCATTGACATCATGTAATGCTTGTTTAAAGTTATCTTTTAAAAAATGAAAATAATTCATATTTTATTTCATTTAATATTTATTTATTTTTGTTTTATTTAATAATTATAAATATTATTTCATTTAATATTTAATAAAAAATGTAAAATATTAATAACACTGTTAAATATAATAGCAAATATATGAATTTGTATATGCATCAATGTACATTATAATGTTGTGGTTACTTGTGTCATTTAGAATTAGGGATTTTCTCATTTAATTAGACAAAATACTAGTATAGAATTTTAATGTCACTGTCATAAAACAACATTTTACACAATAACTTGATTTGCAGGATATATATATGTATACTGTATATAGTATGCTATTGGATATTTAATTGTGCATTTTTATTTCCCATATTTTTAGATTTAGATTACCTTTGCCGTTATCTACTGCAAAAAATAATAAGTTAATATTTTACTGTTTAATTATTTTTATTTAATAATGATTAATATTAATCCTGTAATTTATTCTAATGAAAGTAAATAATGTAATAACACTGTTAAATGTAATAACAAATTATTGATATGCATTTTTATACTGTACATTATAATGTTGTGGTGACTTGTGGCATTTAAAAAAAAAAGAGAGTTTTAAAAATGTATTTATTTAAATTTATTTAGACAAAAGTGGTATGGAATTTTTATATCACTGCCCTAAAGCATAATTTTGCACTTTACCTTTTGATTTGTAGTATATCGCTGTGAACTAACTGATATTTTCACTCTCACAGGAAACAGATCAGGGCTTGTCTGTGAAACCCACAGCACCACTGACCACATCCAATGGTGAAGCTCCTCCACATACAGCCAGTGAGACCACCATCCAGTCCACCGGTGGCAGTGGAGAACAGGTAGCTCTCTCAGCATCTGAGCATAATTCAACACTGGATGCAGACACTGTGGATCATTCAGCATTGAACAACAGTAATCAGTCACCGCAGTCCACGTCTGACACCCGTTCAGTGACTACACCAGCTGGTACAACATACTCCTCTTTATAATTGTGTTATTGTACTGCATGCATTTACAACCTGTCTTGTCAGTTTTACAAAGTAAATGAAAAAGAAACCAAATCAATGTCTATTTTACAAAGCAGACGTATCTGTAATGCATTAAAACCTTGTGTAATGTCATTTGTTTAAAGTAGCAGTGCGAGAGCTGGTCGTGTCTGCTGGCAAAAATGTGGAGGTCACTTTACCGCGCAATGAGGTGGAGCTGAATGCTTTCGTAGTGCCAGCGCCCCCTTCAGGTACTGCTCTGCATTAGCCATTGCTGTTAGTTCCTCCTCCTTCATCTTTGTATTAATTTCTCTGGTAATTCCTTTAGGGGCTAACTATGCCTTTAATTGGCGTTTGAGGACACATCCAAAAGACTACAGTGGAGAAATGGAGGGTAAACACAGCAAGACACTTAAGCTCAGTAAGGTACAGAAAAAATGGGTCTCTTATTCTTTTATTGTCTAAAAGGCGTGACTTTTTAATGTTCTAGACTTTCCTAATATTCTGAACAATGTTTCCCTTAGCTGACAGTGGGCCTCTATGAGTTTGAAATGGTAGTGGATGGTGACGGTGCTCATGGGGAGGGATACGTCAACGTTACTGTCAATCCAGGTAACTTTAGTATTGATGTACCTGCTAATTGTACCGGATTCAGTTTTCAGAGTTGCGCTCTGTTTGGGCAGCCCGTATAAATGTCACATAAAATATGTATAAGTCTCGTGTTTCTTGCTTTCTATAGAGCCGCGAATTAATAAGCCACCTGTTGCAGTGGTTTCTCCAAAGTACCAGGAAATCTCGCTGCCTACAAGCTCCACTGTGATTGACGGCAGTCGTGCGTATCAGATTTTTATCAAATTAAACCAGTCTTAATGTTGTTTTATCCTTACAATAGCATTTTATACTCATTGTATTATTATTATTTTTTTAAATGTACACTACCGTTCAAAGGTTTGTGGTTTGCAAAAAAAAATATATATAAAAAAAGTCTCTTATGCTTAATGAAAGACTTCATTTTTTTTCTTTAAAAAAAAAACAGTAAAAAGACTAATGTTGTGAAATATTACAATAAATTGTCTTCTGGGTGACATGATACATTTTTCAGGATTTTTTGATAAATAGAAAGTTCAGAAGAACAGCATTTATTTTACTGTCACTTTTGATCAATTTAATGCATCCTTGTTGAATAAAAGTTTTTTTTTTTTTATTGACAGTAGAAAAAAAGTTCTGTAATGTAAATTAGAGCTAAGGCTTAACCTAGAGCTGCACTATTAGTAAAAAAGAAAGAATATTGAGGACAGTTTATTAATTGTGAAACATGCAGTGACAGCTTCATTGTTTATAATGAGATTGTCAAAATAACAAATTAAGTGTTTTAATGCAAGTTTTATCAATCAGAATATCAGAAAAATATATCTAATGAAATATCTGTGGTCATAAATGTCTTGTGTTTCTCAGAGAGTACTGATGATGATAAAGTGGTGTCGTGGCATTGGGAGGAGGTGAAGGGGCCGCTCAGAGAGGAAAAAGCCTCGGGTGATACTGCTATTCTCACTCTCACCAACCTGGTTCCCGGTAACTACACCTTCAGGTATGTTTTATCCAGCTTTTCATGCACATTATGGCCTGTTCGTAATCTTTTCTTTGGGCCTCCCTGGAACCATTTTGCTGAAGTCTTCAGACCTCAGGAAGTAACCAGAGAGCTACTGTAAAACCTGGCAAACCAGTCTGTCCTTGGGCAAACTATTTAAAAAAACGCTCAAATATAAATAACACTTGACTCACAAGTATGTTTGGAAAAGTGTGTTATGCTCTATCTATTTTTCCTCCAACAGTCTTACAGTGACTGACTCGGATGGAGCTCAGAATTCAACCCAAGCCATGTTGTTAGTCAACAAGGCCACGGACTACAGGCCCACAGCTAATGCCGGACCCAACCAAGTGATCACCCTACCACGCAACTATATCACACTGTATGGCAACCAAAGCACTGATGACCACGAGAATCTGTCCTACGAATGGTCACTCAGCCCTGAAAGCAAGGGCAAGGTGGTGGAGATGCAGGTACTTGAGAAACACAATGCTATTTCGAATGCCATTTATGTTTATTATGTTTGCCAACCAGTGGATTAGTGAGCATACCTTTGTTTTGTTCTCCATAGGGTGTGCGAACACCCATTCTGCAGCTGTCTGCCATGCAGGAGGGTGACTACACCTTTCAGCTAACCGTCACTGACTCATCTGGCCAGCAAGACACGGCTCAGGTCACTGTCATTGTCCAGCCAGGTATCTTTTTAAATACAGAGCACTCTGATTCACATCTATTTTTGAAGCTGCTATTTGCTTGAGCACGCTGTATGTGAAATCCCTCCAGAAAATAACAAGCCACCTGTAGCGGATGCTGGTCCAGACAAGGAGCTGACGCTGCCTGTCGATCGTACCACGCTGGACGGCAGCAAGAGCAGCGATGACCAAAAAATTGCCACGTACCACTGGACAAAGACCAAGTCAGTTACACACGTACACTCTCCCTGCATGTAATGCTCTTGTGTATGTTTCTTGTTGTAGGGGCCAAGCACCGAAGGTGCGATTGCGCCAATTGTATCCATTGGCGTTCCTATTATTGTTCTTTTTCTTCCGCTCTTGAGTATATGGCAGCCCATGCTGGCAAAAAGTTATCAAAAGCTTTTTGATGACCCATCCATTCTCAAAAACCGCATAAACAATTTCAACGAAAAGCTCACCAAATCAGAATTGAGGCTATATCTCTCCAACGTTTTGTCATATTCATGCCAAACTTGGTGTGTGTGTGTTATGAAACCCATGACCTGAGGCTACTTGCACAGTTTCTGCGCAGCGCCACCTAGTGGTCGGGAGATATGAAAAATTGTTATAGTTGCTTATAACTTCTGAATGGTTTGGCTAAAAATCTTTAGATTTGGTGCAGCATGCAGAGTCGAACCATACCGAATTTTCCTATGTCAGCCATTGTGGGTGTCGGTCGTTTTCAATTTTGTCATAAAATGCTATATTTTAAGAACGCATTCATTGTGTATCATTACAAAACTTGGTATGTGTCTTCGGCACCATGCCCTGATGGTACTCAAAAAGTTTTGGGTCAAAAGTTAAAATGACATTTCCAAAAATACTAATAAATCTTGAGTATATTAGCTTATTGTAATGAAACTGGTCTCAATATGAAGAGTTTATTTGCAAACACCGATAAACGGCACTTAAAAAAAAAAAAAAATGAGCGGATCGTTGTGCATTATTCTCCACATATGGCGTGATCTGAACCCTAAACAAGTTTTGTCAAAAAAGCCGGTATTGTCCACTTTCAAGGCATCGCGAGTTCACGTTTTACTGCAGAAGCCGACAAGCGCCCTTGATGTTTTTGAACAGAAGCCGATAAGTCCATTTTAGCGAATCAGCGCACCGTGTTCAGGTCAGGTGACAAGGCTGCTTTCCTTTGAAAAGACGCACTAGCTGAGAGGAGTTTCATCAAAGCTGACTAAAAGTGTTCGAGGATGGATAATTTCGACGAACTTGATGAACCTGTGATATCTTCTTCAGGGCGTAAAAAGGGAAATAAAAGCTGAAACTTTTTCACTGAACCTGGCAAAAGCAGCGCGTTACAATGGTGAGGAAAAAGCTCTGTGTATTGCGTGTAATCACATCCATACAGTTTATGATCACAACAACAATAACGTTTGTCAGGCATCTACATTGTCAGCTGAGGAGATTACAAAGATAAAATTAGTGTTTTTAACTCTGAAACATGAAATGTGGAGTTATCTGCTTTTGCCAAAAAACAACTGTTGGGGTTATCTGCTTCTGCTATAAAACTAACTTTTAATATCTATATATATTCATACTTTCAATTAACTTTAATTTTGTAAGTTACCTGTATTTGTTTAAGTTACTATTACTCAATCAAAACAACCCAACTGCATTGGTTTAATTTATATTACTTGGAATGCACAATAAAAAAAACATGATTTCTGAAAGTAAATAAAAATGGAGTTATCTGTTTTTGCAAATAAACTCTTCATATATTCTTTGGGTCATGCCGAGAACACAGATACCATTTTTGCCATATTCAGCCGAACTTCCTGTCCGCCATATTGATTTATGTTGAAAACCTACTTTTTTGGAGTTCTCCAAGACAGGTGGTCTGATTTTCACCAAATTTGACTCCGACCATCTTCAGACCATCCCGACAAAAAGTTATCAAAAGCTTTTTGATAGACCAAACCATTTTCAAATAATGCATCAATAAAATTGTTGGCATGCCAAACTGCATCTGAGGCTGTATCTCTGGAAAGCTTTGACATATTGGCACCAAACTTTGTATGTGCCATTGTCACCTCACACTGACCATACCACATCGATTCGGTAACAGCGCCACCTATTGGTCAAAAGTGTTAAACCATTCATTTTAAGCCAATAACCCTTAATAATGAAATTTCCAAAAATGCCAATACATTTTGATTAAATTAGCTTATTGTAATGAAACTGGTCTAAAAATTTTCCGTGGGTCATACCAAGAAAGTGGATATCAATATTGCCATATTTTTCCAAAATTGCCAATATTGCCAAATACATTTTTATCCTAAACTTATCCTAAAATGGCTTCAGTTACTCATTGTTGCGGTTGGTCTGATGCTCCATGCTTTGCTCCTCATTTTGCCTCTGTTGTGCTTGGCCCCTTAATTGCTGCTTGCAGCTATATTTATAATTATTGAACTTCTTGAATGTACAAAATCAAGTTTTTTGGGCTGTATTTATTTTTTTCATTTGGACTGAATTATTTAACACATTAATTTAGTATAATTCATACTTGAACATACAGTACCATTAAAAAGTTTGGGTTCGGTAAATTATTATTTTTCTTTGACAAAACATTAATAGGTTTATTCTACAAGGATACATTAAATTGATCAAAAGTGACATTAATAATGTTACAAGTGATTTCTATTTCAAATTAATGCTGTTCTTTTGAACTTTCTATCAAAGAATCCTGAAAATAATGTATCACAGTTTCCTCAAAAATATTTAACAGCACAACTGTTTTCAACATTGATAATAATAAAAAAGAATGTTTCTTGAGCACAAGATCTGCATATTACAATGATTTCTGAAGGTTCATATGACTCTGAAGTCTAGAGAAATGACTAAAATTGATTTCATTTTAAAATGTAATAATATTTCACAATATTACTGATTTTTACTGTATTTTTAATCAAATCATTTTAGTCTTAGTGAACAAAAGACAAAAACATATATATATGGAAATAAAACACTGTATTACGTGTAATACTGTCTATTCAAGGATTACAATATTGATCTGCCACAAAAGTGTAATGGTTTTTAAATTATCTTTATTTAAGAGCCTTTATTTATCTTTATTTTTTAGCAAAGATTACGAAATAATTTTTTTAATTAATTAATCTGCATATACAGGCTAAGTAATTACATTTTTATGTGATTATTTGACAGCCCTACTTTTTGTATTAAATGTCTTTAATACTGCCCGAGACAAGACTGCATGATTTTCGGCTATCCCAGATGAAAGATTGGCATTGTGAAACAATCGTGGCAATTTCTGTGATCGTGGCTCCTACATGGTGGTCCTATGTCATACAGTGAGAAAGGTTCAAAGATGACGTTGTCACGGTCTAGCGACCAATGATAGCCTACACTAATTTTCTGACAGTGTCAAAAAATCAGCATGATCATCGCACAGTGTGTTTGCTGCTACAGCCCACGTTTACTGACCAGCCAATAAAAATGCGACATAGTCGGCGCCAATAGCCTCGTGGTTAGTGCGTCGACATTCAGCACAACTGCGCTCACGGCGACCCGAGTTCGATTCCCGTCTCGAGGTCCTTTGCCGATCCTGCTCCCCTCTCTCCACCCAGTGCTTTCCTGTCACCACTCTACTGTCCTATCGAAATAAAAAGGCATAAAAAAGCCACCCCCCCCAAAAAATGCGACATGAAATCAACACGACATGGTGCTAAAACATAAAACTGCTTATCTCTTCCTCTTTCGCCGCCTCCCTTTTTTTATTTTTTATATATTTTTTTACCACTAGCGCATGCTGAAGACGTTTTATTCTTCTATAGAAATGTGCGTCGTAGCATACGAGTTTATAGGTGTCATCATCGTACAGTCTACATGCATGTCGTACCCAAGTTTATTAGATCCATGTCGCACAATGTGACATGCAGTGATCTTATAGGATTGCTAAAATCGTGCAGTGTGTAGAAGGCATTGCCAAATACATTTTTATCCTAAACTTATCCTAAAATGGCTTCAGTTACTCATTGTTGCGGTTGGTCTGATGCTCCATGCTTTGCTCCTCATTTTGCCTCTGTTGTGCTTGGCCCCTTAATTGCTGCTTGCAGCTATATTTATAATTATTGAACTTCTTGAATGTACAAAATCAAGTTTTTTGGGCTGTATTTATTTTTTTCATTTGGACTGAATTATTTAACACATTAATTTAGTATAATTCATACTTGAACATACAGTACCATTAAAAAGTTTGGGTTCGGTAAATTATTATTTTTCTTTGACAAAACATTAATAGGTTTATTCTACAAGGATACATTAAATTGATCAAAAGTGACATTAATAATGTTACAAGTGATTTCTATTTCAAATTAATGCTGTTCTTTTGAACTTTCTATCAAAGAATCCTGAAAATAATGTATCACAGTTTCCTCAAAAATATTTAACAGCACAACTGTTTTCAACATTGATAATAATAAAAAAGAATGTTTCTTGAGCACAAGATCTGCATATTACAATGATTTCTGAAGGTTCATATGACTCTGAAGTCTAGAGAAATGACTAAAATTGATTTCATTTTAAAATGTAATAATATTTCACAATATTACTGATTTTTACTGTATTTTTAATCAAATCATTTTAGTCTTAGTGAACAAAAGACAAAAACATATATATATGGAAATAAAACACTGTATTACGTGTAATACTGTCTATTCAAGGATTACAATATTGATCTGCCACAAAAGTGTAATGGTTTTTAAATTATCTTTATTTAAGAGCCTTTATTTATCTTTATTTTTTAGCAAAGATTACGAAATAATTTTTTTAATTAATTAATCTGCATATACAGGCTAAGTAATTACATTTTTATGTGATTATTTGACAGCCCTACTTTTTGTATTAAATGTCTTTAATACTGCCCGAGACAAGACTGCATGATTTTCGGCTATCCCAGATGAAAGATTGGCATTGTGAAACAATCGTGGCAATTTCTGTGATCGTGGCTCCTACATGGTGGTCCTATGTCATACAGTGAGAAAGGTTCAAAGATGACGTTGTCACGGTCTAGCGACCAATGATAGCCTACACTAATTTTCTGACAGTGTCAAAAAATCAGCATGATCATCGCACAGTGTGTTTGCTGCTACAGCCCACGTTTACTGACCAGCCAATAAAAATGCGACATAGTCGGCGCCAATAGCCTCGTGGTTAGTGCGTCGACATTCAGCACAACTGCGCTCACGGCGACCCGAGTTCGATTCCCGTCTCGAGGTCCTTTGCCGATCCTGCTCCCCTCTCTCCACCCAGTGCTTTCCTGTCACCACTCTACTGTCCTATCGAAATAAAAAGGCATAAAAAAGCCACCCCCCCCAAAAAATGCGACATGAAATCAACACGACATGGTGCTAAAACATAAAACTGCTTATCTCTTCCTCTTTCGCCGCCTCCCTTTTTTTATTTTTTATATATTTTTTTACCACTAGCGCATGCTGAAGACGTTTTATTCTTCTATAGAAATGTGCGTCGTAGCATACGAGTTTATAGGTGTCATCATCGTACAGTCTACATGCATGTCGTACCCAAGTTTATTAGATCCATGTCGCACAATGTGACATGCAGTGATCTTATAGGATTGCTAAAATCGTGCAGTGTGTAGAAGGCGTAATGTAATACTTTAAATGTAGACTCATGGTTTTATTTTTGGATGGTGTTACAGGGGCCCAGAAGGGGTGAAAATTGATAATGCAGACACTGCAGTTGCTGTGGTGACCGGTCTGCAGGAGGGCGAGTACATTTTCACATTGACAGTGACCGATGAAAGGATGCTGGAGAATTCTGACACAGTCTCTGTCGTTGTCAGAGAAGGTGTGTGTCCTTAATTAAATCCAGGAAGGTTTTATGTGGGTGTTAGTAGGCTTTGTTAGAAGACTTGTTCATGCCGTTTGGGCAAGCCCACCATCAACCTGTTCTGTGGTTGTCTGTCTGTAATAATAGAAATAGTTTTCCTTTTTTTAAATCAGAGGATGATCAGCCACCAGTTGCCAAAGTGCTGTCCAGTCCTCCGATCACTCTTCCCATCCGTACAGCATTTCTGGACGGTTCTCGATCATCAGATGATAAGGGCAGCATCAGCTACCTCTGGACCCGTGAAGACAGCAGCCCAGCTGCAGGGGTCGGTACTGTTCAGTAGAGTGAAATTCATACGAGCCGTGCTCCATACATTCAAATGACATTCATGACTCCGTTGAATATTCAAACAGTCACACTTTGGTGTAGTTTCTTTGAGTTTGTTCCTTAAAGGTATGGTAACTCCACCTGAAAGAGGAGTCATATATCAGGACCACAGTGATTGGGACCTTTTTCTCTTCCAGGATGTCCTGAATAACTCTGACCATCAGACAGTGCTTTTTCTTGGTAATCTGGTGGAAGGGAAGTACACTTTCACTCTGACTGTAACTGACAGTAAGGGAAAGACCAGTACTGATAGAGGCACTGTAGAGGTTCGACCAGGTCAGTATGCTTGTAAAAGATAATTACATAAAATTAATATTTTTAATAAAATTGCATTAACATTTTTCAGTATGCTGCTAAGCCCGTGATATGTAAAGTACTGGTACTTTACAGTGTTGCTTTAAATGCTTTAAAACTTCATCATAAAGCTCTGTTTATTCATATATTGCTGTTTTAGTTTTTATTATTATTTTAAAAGGTTTTATTCATAACAGTGTTGTAATTTCATGTAGTCAAGTTCAGTCAAAAAATAAATAAATAAAAAGACAATCAGTCGGTGAGCAGTTAATCCAAGAACTGGTCAGAATAATGATTCATTCAAAAGAACTGACTCAAACAGTCAATTTGTTCATGAGTCAGACATAACTATTAGATACCTAAAGAATATGAATGTTTACTTCAATGTTAATTTTTGAAAAACATTTAAGCAACCACTGTTTACTTTATTGATTAATACTTGAAGGCTACATGTCATTGTTTTAATGTAATAATTATTATTAAAATAAAAGAGTATGATCAATAGTGTTCAAATCGGTTTTGGCTGTGGTAGTGAATTGTGGTAATCCACTGGCATCGCTATCACTTACTGAAATTCTGGTACTATGACTAGCTTTTCCTAAGCTAAAGGAGGCCATAATAAATAAATCAAAGCAATATCATTTAATATAAATTTCTTGTTGTTCCTCAGATGTTTACGAGCGAGACTTGGTTGAGCTGATCCTGGAAGTTGCTGTGGCTCAGGTGTCCCGCAGACAGAAGGATATGCTCATCAGACAGGTTGGCGTCCTGCTGGGTGTCCTGGACAGTGACATCTCTGTGCGAGAGATTGGCACCTTCAATGAGCATAGGTCAGTCCAGCTTTTTCTTAGACAGTGCTAAACTTAATGCCCACCTCCACTGATCTGATTAAATTGCTTCACGGCACTGAAAAGAAAATACTGAAGAATTTCTCATTTTACAATACTCATGCATAGGTTCATGTAAATAAATTGAACATTAGTTTTGAAATAAATGTTTAAAATCATGCTCCAGTTTTAAACATATTTTACATATATGGGATGATATTACTTACTTTTACAGCACTCGCTTGGTATTTCTGGTATCTGGAGGTCCTGGACGACCTCCATTGGCCGGCCATAGTGTTGCTATGGAACTACGCAACAAATTTCGCAAGCAAAAAAATGAATTCCTTATCTTTAGGGCCCGGCGAGTGGACACCGTTAGTGAGTATTCATTAAATGCTTCATTAACTCATGTTTGTAATGTAGCAGTGCCCAGCGCTGGTATTTTATTGACTATCTGATCTTTCCCCAGTCTGCCAGCTGAACTGCTCCAGTCACGGGGAATGTGATTCCTTCACCAGACGTTGTGTGTGCCACCCATTCTGGATGGAGAATTTATTCAATACTTATTTTTGGGATGCTGAGAGCAATTGTGGTGAGGATACACTAAGCAAAACATTGTGGAGGGAAGCTGTTTTAAGTTGGTTCACATATGGTTTGAAGGTCTGTTTATGTTGTTGAGTGTTTCTTTCAGAATGGAGTGTATTATATGTGACGATAGCATCGTTCATGATCGTGGTTGCTATCACGACTGTAATATGGGGTATCGTGTGCTGCTGTCGAAGGTAAGAGTTAGACGGATGATAATCTGTTTATTTATCATATTTTTTTAATTCAAGGTTTATTGTTTATTAAAACTGTGCATGATGTCTTGAGCAGACGGAAAAGCAAAGTAAGACGAAAGAGCCGCTATAAAATGCTGGAGGGGGATGATCAGGAGTCTCTGGAATTGCAGTTACCAAGACCTGGTAAAAAAATGATCCATTTGAAGATAATTATGTTATCCTTTTAGGGATGTCAGTTGCTGAACAATATTTTATTTAATTACAAGAAATGTAATTCATTGAAAGAAATAAATACTTTTATTCAGCAAGGATGCATTAAATTAATAAAAAGTGATAAAGACTTTTAGATTGTTACAAAATATTGTCATTTAAAATAAATGCTGATATTCTTTTTGACTTTCTATTTATCAAAAAATCCTGACAAAACAATATGTATTACGCTTTCCACATAAATATTAAAGGGGTCATATGATGCTGCTAAAAAGAACATTATGCACAACTGCTTCCAATATTGATAATAATGATTTCTGAAGGATGATGTGTCACTGAAGACTGCAGTAATGACTGTTGAAAATTCAGCTTGCCATCACAGGAATAAATTACATTTTAAAATATATTAAAATATAAAACCGTTATTTTAAATTGTATTACTGTTTCACAATATTACTGTTTTACTGCATTGTTGATCAAATAAATGCAGCCTTGATAAGAAACTTCTTACTGGCTCCAAACCTTTGAACAGTTGTGTAAAAAAAAAAGTGGCTTAAAATTAGATCATTATTAATAATTGATTATAAATATATTTTGTTATAGTTTTTTTTGTATCATTATTTTACTACTGTATATGATACTGTACATTCTCCATCGCAAAGATACTTCCTCCTATCCCTGTCTTATTCCTCCAGGTCGCTTGAAGCCAGTTCCTGCTCCCACATCTTCTGCACTCATGCACTCTGATTCTGATCTGGAAAGCGATGATGGTCAGGCAGGAATCCCCTGGTCTGATCGCGAGCGTGGAAAACTCCTGCCACCCCAAAACGGATCTCTGCGTAACGGCCAAGGTCCTCATAAACCTAAAAAACAAAGAGAGGAGCTGCTTTAGCACACAAACCAAACCTCTCGTATCGCACCAACGCACTGTTCACCCCTCATCCACAACACGTGTCATGACTTTAATTCAGGAGGGACCTGCAGGACGTCATGAATGATGACCTCTGCACCTGCATCCCTGGGCTCAATCGCAGCCCAGTCTGAGCCAAAATGAAAATGCATTTAAACCTGAATGGTGGAAAAAGACAACGCTGTAGAGCCATGCACCTCAAAAAGACAATGAGAATGTACCTGCTTTACTGCAGAGAAAGAAAAGTGATATATGTGCCAGCAGAACCTGGAAAGGGTTGGGCATTTCAAAGTAGCTCTCTGAGAAACTTTTCCCCACCAGAATGTCACATCTCACCGCGGATAACTGAGCCTGCCTCACTGTCCCCTTTCTACCAAGCTTCCTGATATGACAGGCAGCCTGTCACATCCAAACACTGCCTGGCATGTCTATTAATTTGTATATTTTTACTTTACCCAATAATGCCATGTGGTATGACTGCATGAGAAGGCAAGATTTTGCTTCCCTCATTCATTTTTATGGTTTGCATGTATTAAATTGAGATGTGCGTGTGCTACTCTGCGGTCTTGCGTGGCTGAATGTCAAAGGTGCGTTTTTGCCCCTTTAAACACCAGCAAAAGTGACGTCTGCAGCATAAATAGCCATGTTTGTCAGGGGTTTAAGGAGGGGTATCGTACACTGGAAAATGCATTGGATGTTGCACTGGGGCCAGTTGCTTACCCCCCTCTGGTTTTGTGAATGAATATGACAGGATGGGGTCTGGCTGGCTTACTCGAACTGGAATTGGCCGCTAGTTAATAAGTCATGTTTTTGTTACATTTGGTTTGGTTTGCGTTAGTATTGCATTTTACTCTTTTTTTTTCTTTTTTTTTTTTGATTGTTGATTCATCAGAAATCATCCCTCAGTTTTAATGTAATTTCAGCTCAGCCATTTGAGACAAGACGCTTTAGTTACAGTGTTCCCTGATGGTTTGTTATGAAAGAGCTGAATGTTATCTAGACTATGTGTGTGTGATTTTTTTTTTTCTTTTTCTTTCTTTTTTTCCCCCACATGTCGGAGTCTTGCACATTTTGAATGCATGGGGAAAAATGAAGGGATTTTTTTAAAAACCATGCTTTTTTGTTGCTGTTTTTAGTGAAGAATTCCCTGTTTCATGTGATTTGTTCTAATAACTGGAGTAAATAAAAATATATTTACAGCTGTCTTTTGTTTTGTTGTACATGATTTCTGTTCTGAATTTTAGGACTTTCACCAAAGCCTCTTATGATTGTACACAATTTTTGTAAACCTTACCTTAAAGGGCAGTGTTTAGAAAAGCAAGAACCAAACCACATGTTTACTGCTTTAAATGGAGCTTAAACACATCTGAGACCAAATTAGATTCCATCTGCCTATGTTTTTATTTTTAATTACTGCGATCTAAGTGGATGAGCACACAATTTGTCATCTGCAGAAAAAAAGGAAACCAAGTGCAGTTATTTATTTACATTTTGATGTAACCTATTTCTTTCATTGTTCATAGTGTAACATAATGAGGAAAATAGGTTACACGTTATATTAGGCTGTCCTTTTTAAAGTGTAATATACAATGTTTGTAATTTTGCATTTTTGTACAATAGAAAGTACATGCAACATGCATAACAAGGGCACCATAAAATCAAGTTACTAAAAATGCGTTAACTTTTTGAAAATTAGTCTGAAATGCCGTCTTAAAGCACACTGACCAACTATTGGAAACTGTTCATTTATTACTAGCCAGTGAAAGCAGGCACATGTGATTCCATGCACTGTTCGAACAGATCAAAATTGTGGCATTCACACTTCCTGACTGTTTGGCCAAAAAGCATCTGTGCTGAATCCCAGATTTCTCTTCCCCTCCGGCTCTAAAAAGATTGTTGGCCAAGACTTCAAAACTGCAAGTGAACAATAAGTAAAACTAAGAAAACAAACACTTTCACTATTATTACATAATTATGTCACATTTCTTACATGGTAGAATAGGGGAATTTGTTCTATGAATATTACATCTAATCACCTAGACTGACTCAACTCATAATAATAATAATAATAATAAACAAACACATATTCGTACTCAGTCTCAAGTCTTCCTGTTCCTGCTTCTCTCTTTTTCATCACTTTATCGCACACTCGTTCTCTCTCTCCTTTGTCCTTATAAGGAAGTGGAGCAGTTGGTGGAGTTTGGGCGGAAACGGCGCGCGGTGACAGCTGGGAACTTCAATACGCTCATACAGGAAGACAACGCAGACGGGGAGCCCGAAATACAACTATTCAACATCAGAGACTAAAGCCAGGACCACTGTAACATTTCTCAGACGGTGACGGTAAGGAGAAAAGGCCGAAAGCATTGTTAGATATCTGTGTTAAGCGACTTGCCGGCGAAATCTTTTCTCGACACAGCGTCTCAGCGCAAATCATGACTGAAACAGACATCGCTCGCGCATAATACTGCCAAAAGCGATGAATCCTCACAGTGGCATTAGGCCTTATGAATAAAACGTGTTTTATCATACAACTGCATGTATGTGGAATTCATAACAGCAGTGTAATGCGTCGGTGGGAAAAGTTCCTGATCTTGCAGAGCTCAGCGCCCAGTGATGGGAAGTCTGATTCGAATCGGTTCTTTTGAGCAGTTCATTTTAAAGAACCGATTCGAAATTATGATTCTTTTGCATCATTATTACGTCATCGCATGTTTTAATAAAATGCCTTTATTGAAAATAGCTCGCTTGCGTGTTTATAAGACTCTCGTGCAATCAAGTCGTAAACATATTTCCAGTACGTTTATTTGTAGAATTTTTTCAAAGTCTTGTGAATCGGTTCAAGTGATTCACTGAAAAGATCCGACTCAAAAGAATACTGAAAATCGTTGCAGCGCAAATGAAGGAAGTGGGGCGTGCATAAAGTGCAGGAAATCTGAACGATTGCTACATTGTTTCCGTATTCATATTATTTTCTATAAACAGCCGCTCTTTATTGTCTGACTGAACGCGCGACAATGTTGTCCCGGCTGGCCTGATTATTCAGACAAATCACATCACATCAAATCTCTTGGCTTGCTTCTTGCCTCGTATCCTATTACAATCCTATTAATGGCTTGATTGCTTGTCAAGAAAGCCATTGGACTATTGGTACTGTCGTGTATGTGTGCATGTATGTTTAATGAATATGGCACATCTCACCCTGCGCTATGCCGAGAATGAATGTGATATGGCCTAGTTTTACTAGTCCTGAAGCATAAATGACCTGTTTTTATGTCCAGAAGCACAGCTTGCACCCTTATGCTTGACGTTTCAATGTTACGTCTGAATGTACTGTAGTTTTCTTGTCTTGTTTTGCTATGTTTATCTTTAGGGTGTTATTTGCAGAATTTAGAGCAGGTGTTAATGCAGTGCTACTATACTGAAGCACAGAAGCTTAATCTGGGTTTGAAATGAACACCCACTAACACATTAAATGTGGATGAAATTCAGCACATCAACTCCCAAGAAAGTTTAGGTTATTCATAAATTATGTCCTCCCAACATTAGAAAAATAATGCGCAAAGAGGGTCGCACACAGTACAAGAAGGGCCATGTCTTTAAAACACATATTTAAAATTACAATTGAGAATTTTGTTTTTATTTCTATTTTAGTTCATCTTTATGGTATTCGCAAACACAGAGTGACTCATTCAGCCATTGACTGATTCAGAATCAGCTTTAATAAAGAGTTTGCTTAAATCTTAGCAGTGATTTTGATAATCTGGCTTCTATATTAGTTTTGACTAGAAACTTTAACATTTAGTAGCCAAATTGGCTGGTGAGTGAAAGTTTATTTTAAACCCAAATGATAAGCAGTTCAGATCATCTCATTGATTTCCATACATCTGTAGGTGGCTGTTTCTTCAATAGTTGTTGCCTCCCTGAAATAGTTTACCTGAGCCAAGGCAGTTTGACTACTCTAATTTGAATGTGAATATTTTCTTATAATGTGAAAAAAGGGGAGGAGAGAAATTTAAATCTAGTTTGACTCCAGTCTGCTCTTTATTATATTTGGCAAAAACTAAAGTTTAATTTGCTCATGTGTTTTTGTTTCCTCAAAGGTGAATGTGCTTCTGTGATTTTATTCCCGTGTGATCAAATGTTTTGTTCATTCCAGTTGCCTGAACATTTGAAAACAACAGCCACAGCTGCTTGTGGTCACAGAGGAACCCGTTATTATTTTTTTTATAAAAGTATTGTAACTAGCTTACTCAATCTTTCACATTTTCTCAACTAGTGCAATTTTATGTATCCGACATGAACTTCACTGTTAATAGTTTTCTACTATCGTTATAATGCAGTCTTGGGAAATTTGTGATTCCTGAAGGAGTTACAAATAAGTGGGATTTTTCCCTCGTGCAAGCTCTCATTAAAGGCAGGTGATTACGTGCTCATATGGATACCTGTACATTTCCCAGAAGAGCCATTCAGGTGAAAGGAGGAGTGAGTCCGTATCAGGTTTCTGTTACGTAATGCTACCTGTTTAGTGTGCGTGCATGTGAAGGGGCAGTAAAGACGGACCTGCCCTTTGAAAGTTGCCCAGAGAAGGCAAACAAGATCTATTTCCTCTTTTTTGTATTTTTAGAGGTTTGGCACATTTTTTTTTTCTCGTAGCATTTTTGTGGGACAACATGTTATGGCACGTCCTGCATTCTCTTCAGGCTCTGCACATTGAGCATGCATGTTTTCCATCTGTTGACTTTTTATGCACACTTCCGCTGTTGCTCTTGTCATTAATTTTACCATGAATGATGAGTTGTAGAATAAGTCAAATCGGAATACAATAATACCCTTTAAAGTTGGCATAAAAATAAAATTCACCCTGTCTATTTTCTCTCTGATGACATATGACTTGTCCAATCATTGTCTAGACTTGTCCAATCATTTAGTTCACTTAAAAAAATAATAAAAATAAAAAAACCCTTACTAACAATCGACCACAAGCTCACAATCACATCTGATTCCAGTGATTTCTGTACAACCTTGTTGTTTCTTTCTGTAATCTTTGAGCTGTCCCACTCTCTCTCTTTTTCTCACCAATCAGGCATGGCAGAGCTGGCGGGTCTAGTGCAGCGTCTGGAGGTGGCTGTGGGCCGTCTGGAGGCCATGTCCAGTTCTGGGGGTGGAGGCGGCCCTGCTGCTTCATCTGGAGGTATTAAGAAAAATGCATACCAGATATATCTGACAATAATTAGCAGTGCTTCGAGCAAAAGGGGAGTTAGCAATTTGAAGATTTAAGCTTTGCTGTGTAAATTGTCTCCCCTCAAATCATGCAGTTTATTGAAGATGCATGAACTATTACTTGAGTTCAAGTAATAGAACTCAGTAATGAAATTATATTAATATAATTATTATATTACTGTATTCTTACTAACCATTTGAACATTGACATGGACTAAAAAGCCTATAGACTTGCCAAACATTGTTATCATAATTATGAGTGGGATTTCTTTTGGCTTAGTCCTGTAAATTACTATCTTTTTAGAACTCCTAAGTAAGTGCATGGTGAAACTGCCATTGGACCATGCTTGCGGATGGTTTCTGGAAATGTTGTATTGTGTCTATTTAGGGCATGGTGTAATTCTGCTCTTGTTTCTCTTCTCTTCAGTGGTTTCGGTGTATGTTGAAGCCTATGACAACTTGCTCTCTGGCCCTGTGGCTCAGTACACTGCCCTCAGTCAGAAGATAGGGGGTGACGTCCAGAAGCATGTGCGTAATGCAGCGCTGTCATTATAGTTCCTGAACCCTGGCACACATTGATAAAGACTCCACTCGATGTGTCTTATCCTTTGTTTTGTGTCATAGGCTGAGTTGATGAAGCAGGCCTTTTCCTTGCAAAGACAGCTTCTGGTCACTGCCTCCAACTCTCAGAAACCTTCTGATGTAAGTGTCCCTGCACCATATTATGTTGAATGTTAGAACAAGACTCGCTACTGCAGTACCATTTCAAAATGAAAGAAAAGTAAAAGTGACGTGACATGTGGCCAAGTATGGTGACCCATACTTGGAATTAGTGCTCTGCATTTAACCCATCCTAAGTGCACACACACAGCAGTGAACACACACAATGTTCCCATGAAATTAATGTTTTTCAAAGTCTCTTATGCTCAACAAGGCTACATATTATGTAACAAAAAGACATTAAAAACAGTAATATTGTGAAAAATTATTACAATTGAAAATTAGTTTTCTATTTTAATATATTTTTAAAAAGTAATGGCGAAACTGAATCTTCAGCAGTCATTACTCCAATCTTCAGTGTCACATGACCCTTCTGAAATCATTCTAATATGCTGATTTGCTACTCAAAAAAACATTTCTAATCGATGTTGAAAACAACTGTTGTGCTGCTTAATATTTTAGTGGAGACAGTGATACTTTTTTCCAGATTTGAATAGAAAGTTCAGTTAATTGAAGTCTTTATTATAAAGTAAAGTAAAAATAAAGTATTATAAAGTAAATGTACTGTCATTTTGATCAAATTAATGCATCCTTGCGTAATAAGTATTAATTTCTTACAAAAAAGGTAGTATTGTGAAAGGTTGTGTATCTTTAACTCATGTATCTTTAATCTCATTTCTCAGTTTCTCTTTTTCTCTGTTATATAGTCTGTCCTGACCTCTCTGCTGGCCCCCATGTCTAAAGTGATCCAGGAGGTGCAGGCGTTCCGTGAGAAGAACCGCTCCTCACCTCTCTTCAACCACCTCTCTGCTGTCAGCGAGAGCGTTCCCGCCCTTGGCTGGGTTGCCATGGTAAGGCGGAGGGTGGAGCCTGGGATTGTCAGCATTGAGTGTTGCAGTTTTTGTTGTTGTGTGTTGTTTCTGTCTGAGATTAAATCAATTATGGGACTTTATATTTGGGAAGTGTACTCTAACCAATCAGTTTCCTCATTCTCAAGTGTGAGAATTTCCCTACATTTAAAAATATCTGGGTTAAACTGACATACTTTTCATATGTTTTTTTTAGGGATGCTTACGTGGGATTGAAGTCTCAGACCACATTACAAAGAAATGTTAAGATGTACAATAAGAAATATTTATGATTGTGCTCTATTTCTAGGTCACAGATTGATTAATACTTTTAATCAATTAATTAATAAAAATATATAGTTTACTAATTGTTTCATGCAAATTAATATAATTTGTAATGGAAAAAATAGTTATATAAATAACATTATTAATTAACAATTATTAATAAATTAGAAAATAGAAGCACAAGTAATCTCAGACTGATTGGATGTACGCTGATTTTAAAGCACCAGTCCTTATGATAATCAAAGCAACATTTTAACCAATTTTTTTTTTCATTAAGCAAACAACGTTGGTGCGTAAATGCTCATAAAACCTTCTCATCAGACTTTTGAACCCCACAGCATATGCACAAGAAACAAAAGTCATAATCAGTGCGTATTTGGAATGTTCATTATAATTTCTTTCAGTAAACATATAATCTTTTTCTTTCGAAATGTGTTAGGCACCAAAGCCAGGCCCCTATGTGAAGGAGATGCAGGACGCTGCCATGTTTTACACAAACCGTGTGCTCAAGGATTACAAGGAAAAGTATGTGTCTGTCTGCGATGGAAAGCAGCTTGTCTATACGCCAGCAAAATGTCATATCAGTCATTTTCCCATCTGCCTTATTGTCTTATTTTTAGAGATAAGATGCATGTGGAATGGGTCAATGCCTATGTGTCCATTTGGACCGAGCTGCAGGCCTACGTCAAGCAGCACCACACGACTGGACTGAGCTGGAGCCAGACTGTGAGTCACATTCTTGTGCGTTCAGTTTGTCCCACATGCTTCTATAAATACATTTCCCAAATATTTAAGCATTTTGGTTTCACAGGGTCCGGTGGCTTCAGCCTCTAGAGGTGCACCAGCCCCACCTCCCCCAGGTCCTCCTCCACCCCCCATGGACTTGGGCAAATCATCAGGTGGAGACTCTGGAGCAACCAATCGCAATGCTCTCTTTGCCTCCATCAACAAGGGAGCTGATATTACTAAAGGTATTAAATGGATCCCTAACTTGATGTAGTACTACAAACGGATAAGATGTTGTTTGGGAAAATAGGTTTAAAATGTGTCCAGTAGAGCCTACAGTGCACAAAACATTCAGTGACACTTTTATTGCTTTTTAAATGGAAGATTCATTGCTAAAACATTAAACAGTCCTTTTGACTAATTGGAAATGATGCAGATTGTTTCACTTGATGTGCTGTAATGGGAGCATCAGTGTGTGTATATATTTATAAAGGTCAATGCAGCCTTCATGATAAAAAAGGGCACAGTTAGTGCTTTTACTTGTGGTGAGACTGTAGGGTGTCTCATTTGTCTTTTTTTCTTTTTTTTATAATAATAATAATAATTATTTAAATTTAAAAAAATTATTTATTAATTAAATGGCCATAATAACAGTGTTATTTTAGTATCATTGCGATGTTGTTTTTAATATTTTGAACCAGTTTTTATTTTTATATTTTCAGTTTATTTTATAATTTTAATTAGTTTTATTAATTTTGTTGAGTCGAGTGTTACTTACAGTTTTACTTATTTTAGTAGATGAAGTTAAACTAAATATGAGAAATGATGATGCTGTTGTTGTTGGAACCTGATATAAAGTTTTTTATTTTTATTTCAGTTAACGTTTGTCTTATTTCAAGTAACACAATTTTTATTATGGTTTTAATTTCAGTTTTAGTTAACTAACAGCTGTAATAAATGATTATTTATTATTGTTTTATTTTTTTATTTTATTTGTGCATTTGGCAAACACTTTTATCCAAAGTAACACATTTTTTCAAATACTTTATTATTTCTCACAATGAAGTTACCAACAAGTACCCAATATACTTATCCCATCCCCACCCATACAAACATGGCAATAAAAAGAACTGAGTCCACAAGCAATCTATAAGTAGTCAGTAGAAACAGTCAAATGTCTCTTTGTTTGTCCAACTCAGTGATTGTTCCACACAGAAGGCTGAACTCCGAGGAAAAAAATCCAACAAATGAAGATTACAAACCTAAAAGAACAATAATAATAATACTAATATTAATAATAATAGGCTGATAGCAATAATGCAAAATAAAGGGTATAAGGTTTATCAGTATTTGTGTTCCCTGGTACAGGAATTTTTTGAAGACTTGTCTTTGATATCCTATCTATAATGTATCCTATCTATAATATCTTTTAACTCTCTTTAAGGACTGAAGCATGTATCTGATAACCAGAAGACGCACAAGAATCCTGTGCTCAAAGCTCAAGGAGGTCCTTTGCCTTCTGGGCCCAAACCCTTCGCTGCTCGGCCCACAGCAGCAGCCAGCCCGGCCCGCACTCTGCCCCCAGTGCTGGAGCTGGACGGCAAGAAATGGAAAGTGGTGAGTGAGTCAGTATGCCTGTTATAGTCTGTGTATGCAGCTGAAATTATTGTTGAAAATACCATCTCAATCTTAGATTTGTTTACTTTATACATGCCAGTAGAAAAGATACCAAGCAAAGTTTTGCTGTTTTAGTATTGAACTAAACAGACGGGAGAATTTTTGTGAAGACATGACACTGTTTGGCCAGTTCATTTAACTTCTTATGCTGATTCTCTCTTGGGTTTTTTCCCCCCTACAGGAAAATCAGGAAGGCGCCCATGGCCTTGTGATCAGTGACACAGAACTGAAGCAGGTGGTTTATGCCTTCAAGTGCAACAACAGCACTTTACAGGTGAAGGGGAAGATCAACTCCATTACTTTAGGTATGTATGCACTACCATTTGTTCCTGCAGTCTTCACTTTGTTTTTATATAGGTAGAAAGTTCAGACATAAGTTTGTTTTGTTGTCTTTTCAGATAACTGTAAGAAATTGGGTCTGGTCTTTGACGATGTTGTGGGTATTGTTGAGGTGATCAACTGCAAAGATGTTAAGGTCCAGGTGTGTATGCTTGTGCTTTGTACTCTTCTCATTATAGATGTAGTTGAGTATCTGCAGTATCATTTAAGCATTAAAAATGTCTTGATCTCTTTTTTTTTTTTTTTTTTTTTTTTTTTTTGTGATCCTAAATGGAAGCTTGTTTCCATCGCAATAAAATTATAAATTATAAAAACTTGTTCTTTTATTTTCCTCAGAAATGTGAGATGTAAACTCTATTACTATATACAATTTTTCTCAGAATTCAGAGTTCACATGTCAAAATTCTATTTGGAGAATTTACCCCCACCACCACCACAAAATAAAAAAACAAATGGTGACTTTTTCAGAATTGCCAAATATAAACTCAGAATTGCATGATAAAAATTGTGGGATAAAAAGTCAAAATTACTCGGTTTTTTTTATTTTATTTTTTTATCCTGTGGCAAAAGCAAGCTTCCATAGAAATGGTCGTAAAAAGTATTCAACATTTAAATAAATACATTTAAAGTACCTATGTAAATGCACTTAAAACATTTTTCTTTTCAACATTTTTGTATGTTTAGGTAAATATTGCTGTTTATTAATATGTATTAACGTACTGATACATATGAATAAATGTTATTCTCTTCTGAACTAATTGAATACAAATGAGTGTTTTAAGTTGTTAACGTCAGTCTTGGGTGGTCTGATCACATGTGGTCAGATAGAACTGATTGTGACTGCATTTGTTCATTAAAAAGCCCTCTCATCACATTATAAAACTCATCACAAATGCGTTTAAAATGTAAAAAAATAAAGAAGTCTGTTTAAAACAGTGGAACTGATCGCACTGTTTTCTCGAAAATATGAATTTGAATGAAAGGTCTTATATTTAATTCTCTTAATCTCCCAGATATCTTGATACTGCAACTTTTTCTTTCTTATTACTCTGTGCATCTGCATCTGTTTCTTCTGAGTCATTATTCTTCTGTTGATTTCCAGGTTATGGGTAAGGTGCCAACCATCTCCATCAACAAGACAGATGGCTGCCATGTGTACCTGAGCAAGGACTCTCTGTCATGTGAAATCGTCAGCGCTAAGAGCTCAGAGATGAACGTGCTGGTGCCCAACAAGGATGGAGAATATGTAAGTAATGGAATGAATTGTCTATGATTATAACGATTATTAGAATAGGAGTAATTGCTTTTCTATTTCTGTTTTATTCCAGACTGAGATCCCAGTCCCTGAACAATTCAAAACCGTATGGGACGGTAGCAAGCTGGTCACCACAGCAACCGAAATTGCGGGATAAAGGACAAGCCTGTGCGAGACCACCCCCATTGCAGTGTCCTACCTGACTGACCAACGAGCTTAAACTACAAAGTAGAATGGAATGCCAACCAGCCAATCGCAGCGGCAATCATATCTTCCTTCAGCTAATGACATGACCGCTTGCTTACCACAAGCACTTGCTCAGTCAGCGGCAGGGCTCCTTTCTCTTCTGTTCCATTGATTTAAAACATTAGCACTTGAAATTGATTGCCAACAGTTGAGGTGTTTTCATAAGTTTTGTTTTGTTGTTGTCTTGCAGCCATACTAAGCAAAATAACGTGAATGGCCAACATGAGGAAGCAAGTCATTTTAATCAGATTTTCTATTTTTGATGTCATTTAGATTCTTTTTTCATTTGCATTTTCTGGTCAGGGGGCAGGTGTTGTTGGGGGGGGTCATTATTCCATTTTCTGTTTGACATATGCAATTCAGATCTGAAGCACATAAATGTCCCTCTACAGACCACCAATGCAGACATTTACTGTAACTTTATTAATTTTTTTTTTCTAGGCATAATTAGAATGAAGATTTGTGTCAAATCTTAGAGGACCAATTGGCGCCATGCAGGATTCACAGTTATATTTCCAATCGTGACACTGAAAAAATGTTTAAAAAAACAGTAGTTGCTTTAAGAATTCTCATTTCCCTCTTTATTTCATATTGTATTCCAGAGCACATGCACATTCCCTGTAATATAAATAAATGAACATTCCATGGTTCATGACGGAAAGGTGTGGAATGCGTTTTGATGTCTTGAGTGCTCTTGGCACAAACTGGAGCGGAGGCAGAGAAGGACACACAGCGTAATGTTGTGATGCTCATGGTACTGTCCATGTCTGATATCTGATGACTATCTGCTGTACAGATATTGGATTTACATGACCTGAGTCCACCTCTTGCTCTCATCACATGGTTTAACTAGTTTAGACTTTAATTCCAACCTCTTAATCTTTACTTTCCATAATATGGAATTCCATAATAAATGGAATTTATTTTGTATCGTTTGTCTTTATTTGGCGAGAATTAGTACTGGAGAACAAACATCATTAAAACTGTTTCAATAAAAAAAAAAACTTTTTTCTGAGTCTTTGATGTGCTATATTGCATATAATTGGTAGATACATTTTGTTGCAAGAGTCCAGCAGAGTCCAGCATCTTGTATTTTATGGTTTAAGATTTCCAGAAAGGTGATGTGGAGCAGAACATAATTAAAACAAACAACAGAACCTAGAATAAGCATTTGTAAGACATATACAGCTGTTCAATAGTTTGTGTGTTTTATTCACCAAGGATGCATTTCATTGTTCAAAAGTGATGGTAAAGAAAAATAGTGAAGGATGTTTGGATCAAATAAATCCAGCCTTTGTGAGCATAAGAGATTTCTTTCAAAAAATCTTCAAGACCCCAAACTGTTTAACAATAAATGAAAAATGAATGAATGTATGAAAAATACTAACAAATACTTGTCTACACATAGGACAAAATATATCCTGTTATCAGAAACTTTGCTGTCTGGCGCAAGCTATAGCAGCAGTTTACAAATATTTGTTTTGCAAAGTATGTTTAAGTTTGATGCATTTTAATATTAGTCTCTAAATAATTAGTGTAATGGTACACTCTATGTGATTCATAAATAAATACAACATAGGCCACAGGGTTTGTAAGATTCAAAGTTTTATTCTCGAACAAAAATGAACTGAAAAATAGTACACAATTAGAACAAATTAAAATTTGGAGTGTAACAAGGATGTTTTTCTGATTAAATCAATCAAATAAAAATCAGATCAGTGCAATAAAACAAGCAAGTCTGGTTTCATTTCTGTATATTAGAAATTGTATAAGACTCAAAGGCAGTAGTTAGGAGCATGCTAAAGTCAGCAGACACTGGACTGTGTGTGTGTGTGTAAACTCCCTCATTAGGAATAAGCCTGTTACTATATTTAGCGTAGGTAGGGAAGTAAATTGTCATTAAACCACTCTCGGGTGAACTGCAGGTGATCTCCATCAGTAGCGAGGAACACAAGCTTCCCTGCAGAATCCATCTCTGCCAAACCCAGGCGATCCTGACCAAACAAAATAAAGGTAGATATATATATATATATATAATGTACATATATAAATGGGTTAAATGTGGATAATAAAGAAGCTTTAGTTTACCTCTGTATAAATAGCACTTTCCTGCAGTGTTTCCAGTTCTTTATCTTGACCAGGTTTATAGAAGCCAAACCACTGATAAAGACAATTCAATTAGTAATAGTTCAGTCCTCTTCTAATTCAATAAAAGAGAGGCTAATGTACCTCAGAATCCACAGGATCAACCATAGTGTCCTGCAGGAACTTAACCATGACAAACTTATTCAGAGACATTAGATTTTTCTTGTAGGTCTCATTCACCACCTGACAGAAATAACATTAATTTAGACCACATGCACAAATATATCTATTTTTAATAATCATTTATCCCTTATCCTGTGGCTTACCCGCTCCTGATTGATGTCAGCAAGAAAGAGGCTGTGCTTTTTATACAAGTCATCATTGAGGGGATCGTGCCAGTATTGTGCCTGCACCAAGCTAAAATCAAATGACAATCAATTTGCTTGACTAGTGAATGTTCAGATGTGTTACTGAAATCATGAAATGGTCTGTTGAGAAGCCAAAAGCAGCCATGCACGCACTGTTTTTGAACTGTATCGGTGTAGGCTCCTGAGTTTAGCATCTTGCGAATCCACTCACAGATATGAGAGCTTTCACCAGGGCACCGTGGAAGACCAAATACTCCTGTGAGAAAAAAAAAAAAAAGAGGAAGAGAATTACGTCTGACAAAAAAAGTATGTTAAAAAAGATATGTTTGAATCATGTTCAGTTTTAGTTAAAGCAACAAAAACAATTATTTTATTAATTGATAACATTTTTATTAAGATTTATGAACTAATATTATTTTCATTAGTGTTAAATATCATTTTAAAAATCTTACCAAATGGTAGTTTATATATAATTTTACATGCTGTAATGTGACTGCAAATGTTATATCCTTTTTTCAAGTTATTCTATTTTTACTCAATAATTCAAAATGGTTGCATTCCCTGAAGCAACATAACTTGTGAAATCAAAACAGGGTTGTTGTGCCACGGTGCTAACCATTTTTAGGAACAAATGTACTGCTATTTTTAGCAAGTACATCAACCAAAGAGTGAGCAGAGCACATATTACCTTGATGTTGCCCCCCGACTGAGATGAGGTTCTTCATTGGGGGATTTGGACAGCGCTGTGCAACCGCCCGTCTTACCAAACATTAAACAAGATAGAAAGGTAAAACAGCATGGATAAGACTTCTGAGAATCCCTTACATTGACTTGTCTAAATAAATAACCCCTTACAGAAACTGTGACCCCTGGGAGAAGCCCATGGCATTGTAGCCTCCCTTCAGTTTAGGGTCCTGAGACAGCTGATCACATACAAAAGACACCTGCTCATTAACATCCATGAAGAAGCCATTTTCAGTGTCCTGTAAAAAAAACAGAAGCTAAATCAGACCTTTTTATTTTAAACAACAACAGGAATGAGAAGAATGGAGGATGTGGACCTGCTTTACCTGTACGACAGTCTTGCCGATCATCAGGGAAAGCACATATATTCCTGGGACTTCCTCTTCCACCATCTTCTTTATTGCACCCATGCTCAGTGGATTGCAACAACTGTCTCCTGCAAAAAAAAAGAAGAACAAATAACAGTGATAATTAGCAATTATCTTTATGGTAAACTCAGTAGGTGTGTTTATGTTATCTGTTACATGTTTCCATGGTAAACATGTTTCCATAGGTCATGGCACTACAGAGAGACAATTTAATGTTACTATTATAAATAATAAGCCGTTTTCAATCATCAGTTATGTAATAAGAGTAAAAGTGTATATTACCCTAATGATTGACATTATTTAATGACTCAGGCCTGTTATTTATTTGATCAAGTGCGGATGTGAGTCTCACCCATGCCGTGCCATATCACCAGAGGGACTGTGGCATTATTTCCCCACGATGAGCCACACAGCAACAACAGACACCCAGACACAGCGATGAGGCGAAGAGCCGCGGATAAACCCATACTTGAATACGAGCCTGAAGATGTGAACACATTTACATCCCTGTTAACAGAAAACACTTACAGGAAGAGAAAGCACTGAAATAAGGAAGTGAATAAGTGAAGTTGTCACCCACAATTAATTGAGTGGGCTTTCTGCGACACACTTTTTTAAAATGTCTAAAATATTTTCCCATGGTGCACAAACAGATCAAAAGTAAGAAGATAAAGAAACCGTTTCATCGCAACTTAGCCATCAATGGCCTTCGAAATCGTTTCCCTTTACACCATTTGCAATTATACAACCGGGAGCCTTAATATTGCTACGCTAGGAATTGCTATAAATTGTTTATAAATGCTTAAATATACAAATATTTTCAGTTACAGCCATGGTGTACTTACTGTGATAACTTTCTGTTCATTCAATCACATGACAACAGCGCTTACGTCAAACAAATGCGTTTATGACTGCAGATATTAGACGTCTATGTCATAGCATTAAACCTGACACGTACAGTCAGTCGGTCCAGAGTGTTTAGATTATGATGCTTCCCAGAGCAGGAAGTCTTAAGATGTCATGTGATCAACAAGCCACAGATCAGACGAAACAGGAATTGTGGCTTTGCTGAAATGCAACATTAGTGTGAAGCCGGTGTCGGTGTATTAAACATTTAGCACTTATAGAAGTAATTACCGGTTTGTATGGCTATGGAGGGGTCGAAAACGAATCATCTTTTTTCTAAAGCATCCAGCGACTGAATCTTACATCTGTTTAGGAAGCATGTTAATGGTAAGAATAAATAAAAAAATCGCACCATATGTCAAATTTTGTATTTGTATAAATAACATTATTTTTGTATATAACGTAACATATAAATTAAAATACAAACCTTTGTATCACGTTTTTACATTGAACTGATGTTTTTCTAACTTTTTTTTTACATTTCATTTCATATGCTGAGTCTAGTAAAGACAATAGAGGGACCCAAAACTAGCTCTTGAAGGGTAAAAGAACTGACTTGCATCTTTATTTTCTCCAGGATTCAGGTGAGACAAAGAATGGCATCTGTATCACTGATGCTCCTGACATAAAGATGTTGGATGTTGTGGCGGATGTCAGCTGATCTGTTCCGTTAACCTTTGTTATTTGTTCTGTAAAACACAAATGAGATGAATTGCATTTTCTGAAATGTCTTGTTTGTGTTTCAGGATTTGTGGATGTCATACTTAAACTAACTCAAGTACAGTCCAAAACTTACACCTTTGCAATCATGGCACTACAAGACGGTTACTCCATTAACTCGGACGACCAGGACAGCGACACTGCACCACTTCTAGAGAAGAAAGTCACAGGTTGGTCTGAAGTTTGATCCTCCTGCAGTTTGCATGAAATGTGGTGGTTTGTTTTGTGCATTAAATAGGTCTTGTCACACATGCTACCATTCAAAAGTTTGGGGTTGATAAGATTTTTTAAAAATGTTTTTGAAAGAAATCTCTTACCAAATCGACTCACAAATGCTGCATTTATTTGATCAAAATACAGCAAAATATTACTACTATTTAAAACAACTGTTTTCTAGTTTAATATATTTTAAAGTGTAATCTATTTCTATTTTCTTTGGATATTACTTTGTTGTTTTATCAATGCTGGAAACAGTTGTGCTGCTTAATATTTTTGTGGAAATGTGATACATTTTTTCAGGATTTAATGTGCCCTCGCTGAATAAGAGTATTCATTTCTTTCAAAAAGAAAAAAAATCTAGTGCACCTTAAACTTTTGAATGGTAGTGTGCTAAGTGACTATAATCTTTTTAAATATATGTAACTGTTTAAAATTTCAGAATGTGTTTGTATGTGTGACAGTGCCTCCCAAATGCTGCTCGGTACGATGCAATCTGGCTGCTTTGATGTTCTTTGGCTTTGCTGTGGTCTATGGTCTACGTGTAAATCTCAGTGTTGCCATGGTTGCTATGGTTAATGGAACCAATGACCAGTCATCATCCAATAGCAATATATCAAACGAGTGTCCAGTACCCACCCATACACTTGACAACAACAGCCAAAGTTCAGAACAGCCAGATGGGGTAAGAATAAACTGCATGCACTGAACCTGGTGGATCTCCACATATGTCATGCATTTTTATAACTTATAATACTTAAAAAAATATAATACTTGGTTCTTGTCGTATCTCTCTCTATTTCATTTTCTTTTCCTAGATTCCAAGATACCCATGGAATCCCGAGATGCAGGGAATGCTGCTCAGTGCTTTCTTTTTTGGATACCTGTTTACTCAGATCCCGGGAGGCTACCTATCAGGTCGCTTTGGAGGAAGCCTGTTCCTTGGTGGTGGTGTGCTTGGAACAGCCGTCCTCACTCTCCTCACTCCACTGTCAGCACAACTTGGAGCCAAGTGGCTGTTTGCCTTGCGTGCACTTGAGGGATTTGGGGAGGTTAGGGGACGTTTGTAATAGCCAAAAAAGGCTATTCTCAATGATTCCACAATGATTCTCAAATAGAGAATCTTTGCATTTGAGTCTGTATCTTTTTTTTGTTTGTCTAGGGTGTGACTTTTCCTGCCATGATGGCGATGTGGGCCCGCTGGGCTCCTCCATTGGAGAGGGCTCGTCTGATGACGTTCTCAAGTGCAGGCTCTAGCTTTGGTGCCTTTGTGGCTCTTCCTCTCACTGGCTTCATCTGCCATAGTCTGGGGTGGCCAGCGGTCTTCTACTCTTGCGGTGAGGGAAAATGACATTTAACTTATGGATGCATTTATATACATAATAGTTTGGGGTCAGTAAGATTTTTGTTTGTTTGTTTTGAAAGAAAGTAATAGTTTAATTCTGCAAGTATTCAGAACTTGATCAAAAGTGACATTTATAATACATAAATGCTGTTCTTTTGAACTTTCTATTCATCAAAGAATCCTGAAAAAATATAGGACTATATCCACAAACATATTAAGCAGCACAACTGTTTTTTAACATTGATAATAATAAGAAATGTTTCTTGAAAAAACTGGAATGATTTCTGAAGGATTATATGACACTGAAGGCTGGAGTAATTGCTGCTGAAAATTCAGCTTTGGCATACATTATATTTTAAAATATAGCAAGAAAAATAGCAACGTTTTTAAATTAATTTATATTTTTACATATTATACAATTTAATTAATAAATTGTAAGAATATTTCACAATATTACTGTTTTACTGTATTTTTGATTAAATAAATGCAGCCTTGGTAGCATAAGGGACTTTCAAAAACTTTTTTAAAAATCTTACTGACCCAAAAATTTTGAACATTATATGTAACTAAATTTATTGGTGTAGCATCTAGTTCAAGCAAAATGCTTGAAAGTAATTGTTTTATATATGTGACCCTGGACCACAAAACCAGTCATAAGGGTCTTTTTTTTTTTTATTGATTTATACATCATCTGAAAGCTGAAAAGAAAAGAAAAGCTTTCCATTGATGTATGGTTTCTTAGGATAGGACAATATTCGGCCGAATCTGAGGGTGCAAAAAAATCTAAATATTGAGAAAATATGCATATTACTAATCAAAAATTAAGTTTTGATATATTTACGGTAGGAAATGTACAAAATATCTTCATGGAACATGATCTTTACTTAATATCCTAATGATTTTTGCATAAAAGAAAAATCGATAATTTTGACCCATACACTGTATTGTTGGCTATTGCTACAAATATACCCGTGCTACTTATGACTGGTTTTGTGGTCCAGGGTCATATATGATATATGAACATACTTAACAGTCCTTACTCTTGTCTTCATATTTAATGTAATATAATAGCATACTATCTTATACATTAAAATGTTTTTACCACCAGGTAGTGTCGGGTGCCTCTGGGCAGTGTTTTGGTTTATCTTGGTGTCAGATGAACCCCGAACTCACCCAAGAATTAGTGACAGAGAGAAATGTTACATAATTAACTCAATAGGTTCACAGGTATGAACAAATTTTATATTTGAATTTTTGATTATGTTTACAGTTGGTCTCATTCTTTATTCATCAAGTAAATCATTCATGCTAAAAATAAATAACTATATGTGAATATGTATTAGAATATGTTATTGAATTTAAAAGGAATCCTCAAATAACTTTAATTTCCAGTATAATTAATCTGAGGTTTAGATCTGCAGGCATTTATATTGATTTGATATTTTCTCTGTTTTTAGGGGACGCCACATGGTTGGTCAGTGCCTGTATTATCTATGCTGTTCTCTGTGCCTCTTTGGGCCATAATCATCCCACAGATGTGCTCTAACTGGTCTTATTACACTCTCCTAACCTCACTTCCTACCTATATGGACACTGTGCTCCACTTTGATTTGCGAAAGGTGAGGCAATTTGGATATTTAGATTAAATCAGCCTGGTTTAAATCCTGTGTCTCACTCCATTTTGATTTCGTTTTGTCAATCAGAATTCGTTCCTCTCCGCTCTGCCATATCTGGCTGGCTGGCTGTTCTCAGTGGGCTCAGGTGTGCTGGCAGACAACCTCCTGGAGAGGGAGCTCCTGAGTGTCACAGCTGTCCGAAAACTCTTTACTTTTATTGGTATGAATAATAAATATCTTATAAATAACATATTTATGATGACAGAGTGCATGTATAAAGTGTGGAAATAGAATAGTTATGCTAGTGGTCAAAAAATTTGGAATTGTTACATTTTAAATGTTTTTAAAACACTCATGCAAATCAAGGCTGCATTTACTTGATCAGAAAAACAGAAATATTGTACTTTGTAATGTACTGAAACATTATTACAATTTTAAAATGTAATTTTTCATTAGCCATTACTCCAGTTTTCAGAGATCATTCTAATATGCTGATTTGGTGCTCAAGAAACATTTAAATGTTAAAAACCATTCTGCCGCTTAATATTTTTGTGGCAACTGTGATAACTTCAGGATTCTTTAATGGAAAAAAACACATTTATTTAAAATGTAAAACTTTTGTAACATTCTAAATGTCTTTACGGTCACGTTTAATTAATTGAATACACCCTGGCTGGATAAAAGTATTTATTTATTTTTTCAGTCTTACTTTCCTCAGACTTTTAAATGATAGTGTATCACAGTTTCAATAAAAATATTAAGAAGCAAAAACTGTCTTCAAGATTGAAAATAAGAAGAAATGTTTTTGAGCAACAAATCAGCATATTAGAATGATTTCTGAAGGACAACGTGACACTAAAGTATTGCAGTTTAATTGTGTTTTTAATATTTTTATGTTTTGTGTCCCATAGGTCTGTTTCTACCTGCTGTTTTCCTGCTTGCTGTAGGCTTCACGGGTTGTAGCGGTGTGCTGGCTGTGACATTTCTCACTTTGTCCAGTGCATTTGGGGGTTTCAGTGCTGCTGGTGTCTACATTAACCAGATTGATATTGCTCCACGGTACAAAACCAAGACTATCTTACTGGTTTATATGTCACAATTAGTCGGTCTGCTGAAGTAGGCCCTATAGAGCAGTTCATTACATCACTTTGCGGGCCAACTCAGCGGGATACTTCACATTAGGTTCTCTTAGGATTTCTTATGGGTTTTTGAATTTTTATTTAAAAGGGTCATATGATGCGATTTCAAGTTTTCCTTTCTCTTTGGAGTGTTACAAGCTGTTCGTGAATAGATAAGATCCCTAAAGTTGCAAAGACTAAAGTCTCAAACCCAAAGAGATATTCTTTATGAAAGTTAAGACTCGTCCACGCCCTCCTAAAACGCGTCGTTTAAACACGCCCCCACATGTCTACGTCAGGAAGTGGGAAGATTTGCATAACACCGCCCAAATGTTCACGCAAAGTCCTCACTCGATGCAACAAATGCCTCGTTTATAAAGGGTTTTAATGTTTTTGCCTCGTCGCTCCGGCCGGACAGGGCATCACAATATGGTAAGGGGTGTAACATTTCCGTCACACGCTTGAGGTATTCGGCCAATCACAACGCACTGGATAGCTGGCCAATCAGAGCACAGCTCGCTTTTCAGACCGATGAGCTTTGTAAAAATCGACACGTTTCAGAAAGGCGGGGCATAGAGGAGAAACAATAATGTACAGTATGTGGAAAATAATGTGTTTTTTTAACCTTAAACCGCATAAACACATTTCATTACACCAAATACACAAAATAATGTTCTTTTTTAGCAACGTCATATGACCCCTTTAATATAGTGGTTGAAAATGTTAATCATCATCTGGGTTATAGGACTACAAACTGAACAGCTCTGTGCTAAAACTGATGTCTATCCATTAAGTTATCTTTACAAGCTTCACTTTTATTGCAATAGTAATATCTTTTGTGCTATTTTCTTCCAGGTACGCGGGTACACTTCTAGGAATCACAAACACTTTTGGGACCATCCCTGGTGTTCTTGCACCAATTGTAGTGGGTTACTTGACCAAAGATGTAAGCTGTGTTCTTTACTTTGTGTAACACATTCATTCATACACATTCATCAGCAAAAGTTGACATTTTTATATGTTCTCCCTTCCTTTGTTTTTTCGAGCAGCACTCAGTTACAGGATGGAGACACGTGTTCTGGTTGTCTGCAGGGGTGAGCGCCTTTGGAGCCATCTTTTACGTGATCTTTGGCACTGGAAAGATTCAGAGCTGGGCTAGGACAGATGAGGAGTCAGACACAGATACACACAATTAAACATTCCAGTTGACCAATTCAGAGGGATACGAGGATTGCCTTTGAGTTGTATCCTATACTCAACACATGCTACCAGTCAGAAGTTTGGACAAACTTCATACTTTTCCATGATTTAAAAAAAAAGTGTTATTCTAAAGACGAACATAAAATATACCTACTTTATAACTTTTTTTTATTTTTTATAAATGGACCAGATAGTGACATTTTTAGGTCACTACATAATTCCCATATGTGTTATTTTATAGTTATGATTACTGTTATTTAAAAAAAAAGAGTAGCATGTCCAAACTTTTGACTCTGATAGTATTAATAATACTCCACTCAGGGTTTTAAAAGGGAAAATTTGAAGTGCCTTACAATGTGTAGTTTATTAGTCTGGCAATATTTATTAATTGCTGAACAATTCAGAATTAATCATAATACAATGGAATGGAGAATTCAGAGTAATTCCATGTCTTAATCTCATTCAATCTTAATCTCATTCAATTAAAAATATATACTCTGGACTTTATACTAACTTTCAATCAAGTGTAATGTTTATTACAGTGGTGAAATAGAACAGATTTAGGGGTATTATCTAAATGTAATTACATTTGAAAATACTTGTTAATAAGCACTTTAATGCATTAATAATGAAAATACCTTACTTCTTGGTACCAGTGCTGTTCATGTCATTTTAAACTTGCTAATGAAGTAACTGTACTCCATTAATTGTGTCATTCAGTTCAGCACTCAGCCACTTGGTTTGTTACAGATTTACTAACAGATACAGTCCATTCATATTTACTGGAATTTGCCAGACATGGTACATTATTGTTTTGAAACTTGTTGAAATGTTTAATGAATTTGAGTTTTTGATGACTACATTAAGCTAGTGCACAATTAATTTTTTTAACAAGTACGACTCTTTGAGTGTTTTAAATAAACATTAAGTTAAACTTAATGTTTATTTAAAACACTCAAAGAGTCATACATTAATTGAGTCACAATGGCCAGCACTTTTTAAAAAATGGCATGAATATCTCAATGCTGAAAATTGCCCAGTATTACTATTTAATTTTTTTTAAATAATAAGCGATATTCCTTTATGATGTTGATCATGCTCAATAAATAAAAGTGAATTTTTACAGTGATGTCATATTCCATCTGCTTTGTCAGCACTTGTTATGTGTTCTTCAATATGGATGAATAGATCATTAATCAAACATTTGTATTCCTATGTGCGATTACAGAGTAAATAACCCCATCATTTTAATGGCTACAGTGTAAATAATATACGAGGCATTACAGTCAACTTCTGGCATTTGGGGACTCGATTTCTTAAAACAACAGCCAGCAGATGGCGCATCATATAAAAAGCCTTTAGGTTGGTCTAATATTTATGACTACATTTTAAGGTTATTTCACTTCAAGTTATTTTAGGGACTTTATTAAACGCAATGTTGTTTTACTAGCATTTTAATTTTAGAACTAGAGTACAATTATTTAATTGAATGTCAAATCATGTAGCCTATTTCAAAACTGATTTAAAGCTAGAAGTCTGAAGAATTTTTTTAACAGTTTTAGCACTTCCGAAGTTGCACAGCATTGCTATCATTAAAATACGTTTTCATTTACATTACATTTGCATCTATTCATTTAGCAGATACTTTGGTCCAGACTGACTTGAATATCAGCATTGCTGCAATACCAGATTTCAAGAGTAAACCATAATACAAAGCTATCTTGCAGTGAGGCCTGCTCTGTGTTTGAGCCTTGAGGGAAAAGTTCAGGCCTTTCCTTCTGTATTGCATGACTCAGTGATTCATGGCACAAATACCCCATGCCCTCCCCCACACTTGTTGAGTGCCTGAGATAGAAACCAAATGGCAATTTATCTGGACAAATAGATATTAAGTCTGTTAGCATTGCGCTGCTACATGAACCTGGTAAACAGGCCAGACCAGATCAAGCGTCATCACAGTATACAAAAAGACAAATGGTTTGAAGCAGGGCAGGGTCAAGTCAAGTTTATTTGTACAGCGCTTTTCACGATACAAATCATTGCAAAGCAACTTTACAGCAAATTAAGTTTCTACAATATTTAGTGGTAGCTTATCAGTGGTGACTGTCAATTAATGTACATATGGCAGAAATGTACGGAAAAATCAATTTAAGACGTAATAAAACAGACGATGAACACTATTAACAGCAATTATTATATAATGCAATCAAACTTATAGCAAAATGTGGTAGTTCTGTATGTTGTTTCAGGGTTGGCATCATCTGAGGTCCTCTGAGGGGTTGGCATCATCTCTTCTCAGGGTATGCTGAGGTGTGTTTGTATGTCGGGGTGGGACTTTGGACAGCTGTGCTGTGAATAGTAATCATCTTTGGTGTGTGTGTGTGTGTGTGTGTGTGTGTGTGTGTGTGTGTGAAGAAAATCAGAAAGAAAGGTGGGAATCACTGCAGTTCACATAGCACAATGTGCCAGCTTTTTTTTCTCAAACGCTGTGGCATCTCTTTTTGATATCAGTCATATGACTTGTTGCTTACTGCATAATTCTATTTACTTCCTTTTCTAGTATTACTGTTAAAGAAGACCATGATAATGACTGAAGAGACTTTTCAAAGGATTTGTTTGATTATTTGCTTAATCTGTAGGTTTGGGTTGACGCAATCAGAGTTGTTCAGTCTTTTTTGTTTAGATTAGTTGTTTCCCAACCATCAAGCTGCCGGGAACTTTTTCATTTTAAACTTTTTCATTTTATATTTCATATTTTAAAATTATATACTGACAGCTATTGCAAGGTCTGGTATACAAAGCAGTACAGAAACAAAATTGCAAAATTAAAGTAAAAAATGTTTATATATATTTTACATGAATAGAAAATTCATGAGCACATCACAATTGTTTAATTTATTTATTTTTATGTTTTTTTATTGTTATAATGTGCAGTGTAAAATGTGTTGTTGACACAATCTTTTTGTGGACACAAATTACATTAAATTCCATCGTCCTCCTGCACTTTCACACACTTTATTACAACTGGTGCATTTAGAAAAATAGTTTATACTGTACTGGCCTGCATGTTGTCTCATTATTATTAATGTACATAATTAATATTTTTATGTATTGTCTATTGACTATGCAAACCATTGCTTGCATAAAGGACATCTGCCAAGGACAATGACAACAGTACACTGTTAATTCAATTATGTCGGAGTATATTTTACTCAAATAGTCAATATCACTGTTCTCTGTGTAATCTTTGTTTATACAAGAGAATGTGAAGTAAGTTATGTGCAACCAGTAGTGGAAATGCCTCTGTTATGTTTTTTTTATGTTATATTTATGTTTTTTAAATTCTTATTTAAAATACTTTTATTATATTATATCTGTTGTGTTCCCATTTTGCTTTTATGACTGCAGCAATTCTGAGCTGCATGAACTCCACAAGTTTGTGTAAAACTGGATGATCATGTTCTCCAGCATGATTTGAGAATGAGCTGAAGAGCAAATTGTGCTTCAGTGGAAGCGAAAACATAACTATCTCTACAAAGGAGTTTTCATTATGAATGTAACAAAGAATCTGAAATAGATGCAGAATCTTCAATGGTTGTTCTAAAAATTATTTTGTCCATGCTAGGATGTTTTAAAACCATAAAACTTAATTTATAACCAGGTTTAAGGTTTTTTTCCTTCACATTTTAATGAGGTCCCTGACTTTTAGACCCCACTGCATGCTGCTCTGATTGTCACAGTATATGTCATCTGAATGTGTGTCTGTGCTGCTGCTCTTGACTGAAAATAGCAGCTGTCGACCAAGCATCTGTTACCTAGAGGAAGAGAGAGTTGATCGGAGGTGCAGGGGGAGATGCCAGCTCTTTCAAATAAGGCTATGAGGAATGTAAGGCATTGAAGATAGCATTGAAGGCCTGTAAGGCACTGAGAGGAATTAAAGATTTCCCACACTCTAAAAACAAAACTCTGAATGCATGAAATGCATACAAACTAAGGGAAATTACGAAAGTTTCACTGCCTCCCCTGGGCTTATGTTTCAAAATAGGATAGTTTGAATCTCACTGTTCAGCAAATAGTCCTATCTGATTGCATTTGAATCGGAATAGATGAACCAATGGGTGGAGATGCATCTGAGACAACAGACCTGAGTGCCCTTATCAACTTTGTGCTGGTAGTAAATTCAGCTTTTTTTTCTCAAACGCTGTGGCATCTCTTTTTGATATCAGTCATATGACTTGTTGCTTACTGCATAATTCTATTTACTTCCTTTTCTAGTATTACTGTTAAAGAAGACCATGATAATGACTGAAGAGACTTTTCAAAGGATTTGTTTGATTATTTGCTTAATCTGTAGGTTTGGGTTGACGCAATCAGAGTTGTTCAGTCTTTTTTGTTTAGATTAGTTGTTTCCCAACCATCAAGCTGCCGGGAACTTTTTCATTTTAAACTTTTTCATTTTATATTTCATATTTTAAAATTATATACTGACAGCTATTGCAAGGTCTGGTATACAAAGCAGTACAGAAACAAAATTGCAAAATTAAAGTAAAAAATGTTTATATATATTTTACATGAATAGAAAATTCATGAGCACATCACAATTGTTTAATTTATTTATTTTTATGTTTTTTTATTGTTATAATGTGCAGTGTAAAATGTGTTGTTGACACAATCTTTTTGTGGACACAAATTACATTAAATTCCATCGTCCTCCTGCACTTTCACACACTTTATTACAACTGGTGCATTTAGAAAAATAGTTTATACTGTACTGGCCTGCATGTTGTCTCATTATTATTAATGTACATAATTAATATTTTTATGTATTGTCTATTGACTATGCAAACCATTGCTTGCATAAAGGACATCTGCCAAGGACAATGACAACAGTACACTGTTAATTCAATTATGTCGGAGTATATTTTACTCAAATAGTCAATATCACTGTTCTCTGTGTAATCTTTGTTTATACAAGAGAATGTGAAGTAAGTTATGTGCAACCAGTAGTGGAAATGCCTCTGTTATGTTTTTTTTATGTTATATTTATGTTTTTTAAATTCTTATTTAAAATACTTTTATTATATTATATCTGTTGTGTTCCCATTTTGCTTTTATGACTGCAGCAATTCTGAGCTGCATGAACTCCACAAGTTTGTGTAAAACTGGATGATCATGTTCTCCAGCATGATTTGAGAATGAGCTGAAGAGCAAATTGTGCTTCAGTGGAAGCGAAAACATAACTATCTCTACAAAGGAGTTTTCATTATGAATGTAACAAAGAATCTGAAATAGATGCAGAATCTTCAATGGTTGTTCTAAAAATTATTTTGTCCATGCTAGGATGTTTTAAAACCATAAAACTTAATTTATAACCAGGTTTAAGGTTTTTTTCCTTCACATTTTAATGAGGTCCCTGACTTTTAGACCCCACTGCATGCTGCTCTGATTGTCACAGTATATGTCATCTGAATGTGTGTCTGTGCTGCTGCTCTTGACTGAAAATAGCAGCTGTCGACCAAGCATCTGTTACCTAGAGGAAGAGAGAGTTGATCGGAGGTGCAGGGGGAGATGCCAGCTCTTTCAAATAAGGCTATGAGGAATGTAAGGCATTGAAGATAGCATTGAAGGCCTGTAAGGCACTGAGAGGAATTAAAGATTTCCCACACTCTAAAAACAAAACTCTGAATGCATGAAATGCATACAAACTAAGGGAAATTACGAAAGTTTCACTGCCTCCCCTGGGCTTATGTTTCAAAATAGGATAGTTTGAATCTCACTGTTCAGCAAATAGTCCTATCTGATTGCATTTGAATCGGAATAGATGAACCAATGGGTGGAGATGCATCTGAGACAACAGACCTGAGTGCCCTTATCAACTTTGTGCTGGTAGTAAATTGATAACTAATTTGCATACAGACTGGGCTGATCCATAGACTGTAAAAAAAAGACTGGGCTGATCACACTGTCTCCGGGGTAAAAGACTGGTTGTTTCATAAAATAAAATACAATTCTGATTTCTTAACATTCTTCTAAAACTGTTGTGACTGTTGTGCATGTGAACAAAGATGTCATTATTGTGAGAATAAGCACAAAGATGAGAAAGAATTTCTCTGGCTATGCATAGTATTGTACACACAGTAAACTACCTGTGTTGCATAAAATGAAACTTCACAGCTACTTTGACCAAAACCAGAGAATTAAATGTGAACTAGTTTAAGAAGTAAATGTGATGAAGTGATTGAATTTAAACCAAATTCAATCAGTGATAGGCTACAAAATGCAGTTTCAGTTTTATAGTGATGATTGTCCTCATTTATCATAAGAAGACCAAAAATATAAACGTGTGATAAGCATCTTGTGACAATTTACATTTAAAATGGAAAGACTTTAAAAAGAAAAATTTGTAGAATACATGAACAGTTACGTAAAAAATAATTCTTTATTTATGCTATTTTGTAGATTTGTTAGCTGGTTATATGTGGTATGTATTCAGACATATATTTTCCCATTATGTTTATCGCAACATATCTCAAATATTTGTAAAAATATTATTTCATACAGTCAACCAGATGCTCAGTGAAACAAAGTAGTGACGCAGTTTGTCGAGGCGGGGAGAATTTCACTCGATTGTGTGTGATTTGCGGGTCGATCAGGGAGGGTGAGGAAGCGGGGGGTTGCAGCCCAGTCGGTCCTCCTCCCATGTATAAATTCTCCAACCAAACCGATTTTCTTCCTCTTTCTGTTACCTGGCAAAGGGGAGCAGCAGCTGAGGAGTGAGCTCTCAATCTTGGTGAGTGCTTTCTCTGTTGGCTAGGCCTTGGTTTTTTACGCTCATTATTTACCTTTTAAGAACTTTTGAAGGATTTTCTTCAGGTTGACTGTATTTTGAAATTTTCGGCGTTTCGTTACTCCGTGGTCTTATCACTTTTGGTTTCTACAATGGTTTTCTTTCTGATTGTGTTCGTAATAGTGGTTTCTTTTTAATTAGTAATGTATTTAGAAGAGATGGGGTTAGTTTATTTTTTCCGTTCTTTCCGTGTACGTCCATCTCAAAGAATGCGAACCGGGAAAAGAACAAAGGCACCAAGAGGCTTCAAGTCGCGGGCCTGTTAAAAGCCTTCCGCACATTCTCGCATCCAACTGTTATCAGTGACTGGAGAGCCAGCTGTTCGCATCCTCATGGATTCCTTTCAGACACTTTGGATTTTTCCCCTGTAACTTAATACCGCGTTACTCTAAAGAAACACGTGTCGCAGTTGCCTTATGGTGAACTAGGCCGGTTCAAACTCGGGGCTATCTATTACCTGTTACGAAATACCCGCTCAAAAGTTTTAATGGAAAGTCCGTATTTCACTCGTGCCTCTTTATTCAATTTTACTCTTCTCTTATTAATACAGAAACTAACCAATCATGGGAAAGGAAAAGATCCACATTAACATCGTGGTTATTGGCCACGTCGACTCCGGAAAGTCCACCACCACCGGCCACTTGATCTACAAATGCGGTGGAATCGACAAGAGGACCATCGAGAAGTTCGAGAAGGAAGCTGCTGAGGTGAGACTTTAAACTCTTGTAGTGGATTTTTCGTGAATTTAATTGTGGCACAACTCGGGAGTAACGAGCCAAAATGGCGGCGGTAGCACGCGTTCCTGGGCTCAAGCCGGCTGGGTGTGGAGTGGGCGGGGTTTAAGCGGTGCTTCACTATGACGTTGCAAATTCTGTAATGGCGCCTAGTAGGCCGCGCAACATGTGCGCTGGTCCCATTCAACGTTTCAAGCAGTTCTGTTTTCGTAATTTAACATTTTAAAGCCACTTGTGATTTTTTTTTTTTTTTTTTTTTTTTTTTTTTTTTTAAAGCTTAAATTTAATGTTTTATATAAAATGTTCAAAATGACTAAATGCCTCCCTTTATTTGTTTGCAAAATAGATGGGCAAGGGCTCCTTCAAGTATGCCTGGGTGCTGGACAAACTGAAGGCTGAGCGTGAGCGTGGTATCACCATTGACATTGCTCTCTGGAAATTCGAGACCAGCAAGTACTATGTCACCATCATTGATGCTCCTGGGCACAGAGATTTCATCAAGAACATGATCACTGGTACTTCTCAGGTATGACTACGCTCCACCCACACAGAACTGTGTTTTTGTGAGTAATGTAGTAGGGTGAGGTTTAACTTGATGGCTTTTTTTTTTTTTTTCTTCCCAGGCTGCCTGTGCAGTGCTGATTGTTGCTGGTGGTGTTGGTGAGTTCGAGGCTGGTATCTCCAAGAACGGACAGACCCGTGAGCATGCCCTCCTGGCTTTCACTCTGGGGGTGAAACAGCTTATTGTTGGAGTCAACAAGATGGACTCCACCGAGCCCCCCTACAGCCAGGCTCGTTTTGAGGAAATCACCAAGGAAGTCAGCGCCTACATCAAGAAGATCGGCTACAACCCTGCCAGTGTTGCCTTCGTCCCAATTTCTGGATGGCATGGTGACAACATGCTGGAGCCCAGCAAAAACGTGAGTTTGTCTATGCAACTTCACAGGGGTGGTGGGAAATAAATTCTGTATGTGGAACTCCTCTCAGTGCATTTCATGTCACATCTTGGTTGACAATGTCTGTCTGTTTTTAGATGGGCTGGTTCAAGGGATGGAAGGTTGAGCGCAAGGAGGGTAATGCTAGCGGTGTTACTCTTCTTGATGCCCTGGATGCCATTTTGCCCCCCAGCCGTCCCACCGACAAGCCCCTCCGTCTGCCACTTCAGGATGTCTACAAAATTGGAGGTGTGTGTATAACATGTGAAGTTATTAAAGTTCTAAAGTCAAACACTTGAATTGGTTTAACACCTTCAACTTCTCAGGTATTGGAACTGTGCCCGTGGGTCGTGTGGAGACTGGTGTCCTCAAGCCTGGTATGGTTGTGACCTTTGCCCCTGCCAACTTGACCACTGAGGTCAAGTCTGTTGAGATGCACCACGAGTCTCTTGCTGAGGCCACTCCTGGTGACAACGTTGGCTTCAACGTGAAGAACGTGTCTGTCAAGGACATCCGTCGTGGTAACGTGGCTGGAGACAGCAAGAACGACCCCCCTCAGGAGGCTGGCAGCTTCAATGCTCAGGTTAGGTTTTTTCCCTGTCAGCTTGATCACCAAGTCACTTGAATGCCAGGGTTATGTGAATGTGTACTAATTTGTTTTTGTCTTTAGGTCATCATCCTGAACCACCCTGGTCAGATCTCTCAGGGCTATGCCCCAGTGCTGGACTGCCACACTGCTCACATTGCCTGCAAGTTTGCTGAGCTCAAGGAGAAGATCGACCGTCGTTCTGGCAAGAAGCTTGAGGACAACCCCAAGGCTCTCAAATCTGGAGATGCTGCCATTGTTGAGATGATCCCTGGCAAACCCATGTGTGTGGAGAGCTTCTCTACCTACCCCCCTCTTGGTAAGTTCATGTCATACTAATCGACTCTCTTGCATCCATATCCTTAATTTCGGTAGGTTTCTGTACTAATCATTCTCCATCCACAGGTCGCTTTGCTGTGCGTGACATGAGGCAGACTGTTGCTGTTGGTGTCATCAAGAGCGTTGAGAAGAAAGTTGGTGGTGCTGGCAAGGTCACAAAGTCTGCACAGAAGGCTGGCAAGACCAAATGAATTTCCCTTTATCACGCGGTTCCAAAGGTTGTGGTATGTTCTTCCCAACCTCCTGGAATTTCTCTAAACCTGGGCACTCTACTTAAGGACTGGCTTATGCTGATTAAAACTCATCGGAAAAGTTTTCGCAGGAAAGGAAACCAACTTGGATTTAAGTGTGGCTCCATTTATTGACTGATAGTGCCTCTTTCAGTTGTTAAATTTGTTAATGGTTTTAGAACTGCACCTGATGCCACAGTAAAATTGGGAAAGAAGCTGCTGAATAAGAAACTAATAAAGGTATTAAAAATTGAAGTTGTGCTTTGTCTCCTGTCATCAATGGGGGAACTGGGTGGGATTTGGAATAAGCAACTGTAATATGATTCGTCATGGTCCTTGCAGCTGTTTTAACACGTGTTGCAGCCGGGTTTCTTCTACAGTGTGCCCACTTTACTGATGTCTTCTCCTCCAATCGCAAATAGTGAGTGCACAGTAAAGCTACCAATGGTACCCCTCATCTGAGCAGTATCTATGTGGTCTAGGTGTTTTTTCATATCCCACCCCTGACTGAACCCGTATAAATTTAGACGGCAGTGTGACTCGTTCCTTTTTCTCCAGTCTGCTCGGGGCTGTCTGTAGTGCTTGTAGTCGGGTAAGTTTATTACTGCCTCATCTTACTCGGTCTTAATCCTAAAAAGTTCATTGGCTGTTATAAGGAAAAGCCCTTAAATGCATTTAGAGTCACAAGGGTTTTTTTTTTTTTTTTTCTTCAGGGTAGCTGGTTCAGACCAGGTTTATTTTACTTCCAGGTTTCTTTGATTTTCTCTACTACCTCGTTTTCACTGACACGCTTGTAGAGCACAAACTTGTTGGCAAAGCTGGAGAGAACATGGCTGGTGCTGTCATTCCAGTCCTTCAACATGGAGGACACTAAGTGAACGGAGGGAGGGGTGTTACCAGATCTTGCAAAAAGAAGCTGGTCTGAAAAAAATGGAAACGAGCCATTTAACGTAAATAAGGGGTTTTCTAATTCAGTCCCAGAAAACAAACGCATTAAGGAAACAGTTGTTCGTCTCAAACAGTACGTGAGAATTTCAACAGCTGCGACTAATGGTAAATCAATTTATGCTATGTGAACCGAGCTCTTGCAAGCCCCCCAAAATTTTCGACTATATCAACCCGCGGCTTTATAAATCTCGTTATATTATAATATATAAATTATAACAGGCGGACATGGCAGCACCGCCGGTGCTGCGCGCTGACGCAGAGATTTCCCCGCCTCCCTTGATCCTGTTTGATCGCTTATATGCGAATTTATTTCCAGAATTCCTTGAACGCTAATGTGTAATGCCCGGATAATGTTTATGCCGGTTAAACTAAACCAGCAATGTCTTTCCACAGTAAATTTACAACATGGGTAAGGAAAAGACTCATATTAACATCGTGGTTATCGGCCACGTCGATTCTGGCAAGTCCACCACCACCGGACATCTCATCTACAAATGTGGAGGCATCGATAAGAGAACCATAGAGAAGTTTGAGAAAGAAGCCTCTGAGGTACGTCATCACAGCCGGGTGATTTCCGATGACTAATGTCTCTCGTTGACAAGTATATTCTGGGCGTGTCTTTTTAAACGGCATGTGTTGTGAGCGACATCTACAGTTTAGTTTTACTGGGCTCAGTCAGGTCAAAATGTCCAAACTGAGCATATGCTTGCAATTTTTTTTAGAATATAATCATTCATTAAATATAGACAATTATGATAATTAAAACAGTCCCATTAATACATCACTTATAGATGTTATGTTTGAAAAGATGTTAGTCTTCTATAAGCTATTTCCTTCCTTCCGTCTATCTATCTATCTATCTTTTATTTATATTATTCTTTTGTCCATTCGGTCTCACAAACATCTCAAATATGCTTCTGAATATTCTTTCTGCATCAAGATGGGCAAGGGCTCCTTCAAGTATGCCTGGGTGCTGGACAAACTGAAGGCCGAGCGTGAGCGTGGTATCACCATTGATATTTCTCTCTGGAAATTTGAGACCAGCAAGTACTATGTCACCATCATTGATGCCCCTGGACACAGAGATTTCATCAAGAACATGATCACTGGTACTTCTCAGGTAGGTTTTTTTAATGTCAACAAATCTATCACAGATTACGGTGTCTGTGTGTAATGGTTTTATTGTTGCATTATTATTATTGTTTAAATGTTGTGATTTTATTCATTCTTCCTTCCAGGCTGACTGTGCCGTGTTGATTGTCGCTGCCGGTGTTGGTGAGTTCGAGGCTGGTATCTCCAAGAACGGACAGACCCGTGAACACGCCCTGCTTGCCTACACCCTGGGAGTCAAACAGCTTATTGTTGGAGTCAACAAGATGGACTCCACCGAGCCCCCCTACAGCCAGAAGCGTTATGAGGAAATCACCAAGGAAGTCAGCGCCTACATCAAGAAGATCGGCTACAACCCCGCCACTGTTGCCTTCGTCCCAATTTCTGGATGGCATGGTGACAACATGCTGGAGCCCAGCACAAACGTGAGCATCTGGGTTGGAAGGGTTTCGTTAGGGTTTGTGATCACTGCGATTGTTCATGCTTTTTGGTTATTTTCTTTATGGATAATAGATGAGCTGGTTCAAGGGATGGAAGATTGAGAGGAAGGAAGGTGCTGCCAGCGGTGTTACTCTTCTCGAGGCCCTGGACTCCATCCTGCCACCCAGTCGGCCCACCGACAAGCCCCTCCGTTTGCCTCTGCAGGATGTGTATAAGATTGGAGGTAAGCATTAACCACCAACCAGGGTTATTATAGATTTGAATTTAATTTTTTTATATATTTAAGTGTTTTTATTTGTAGTGTTATACTTTTAAATATATTTAAGTGTTATACTTTGGTGTTGAATTTGTAGTTTTCTCGTTTTAGTTTGTTTTCTAGTTTTGCTTTTTGTTATTACATCAGTTTTAGTATTTTAGGGCTGCCATAGTTAATGCACCAACTGGTATAATTCAAAAATGCTTTCATTTTCTTAGTACAGTCTAGTGTTATTGCAGCGATTCTCAAATGGGTCCAAAGAAAACTTCCAAGAGGCATCTTAGTTTAAAGAGACTTTAAAATAAGACAAAACAAGCATTAAAAAGCTTCATAAGCTACACTAATCAAAAATCAAGATATTTCTTTCTTCATTTGGTCCCTCAACAACAGTTTTTTCTTTGAGAAATTTTAGATACCTGTAAATATGAGGAAGGGATTTCTAGATCTGGGAAAGTCATGTAAATTAATAAAATCTTAAAACTCCATGGGCATATTTGAACTTTTTTTTTTAATCCTCATGTTTAATCCTTATCCAGTAAATTACAAACAGCATTTTCATGTTTAATGCAGACAGTTTGCAAAGGTTTCAAATTTTATAGTATACCGTGAAAAAAAAAAAAAAAAACCTTAAATGATTTTGCAGACTAGTTAGTTTTGAAGTAATAAATATAAATTTAGTCTCAGTGTTTCCCAGTTATGTTAGTGTTTATTTTAATTTCACTGAACGAAGGTGTTTGCTTTTAGTTTTAGTTTTCATTAACAATAACAACACAGCCTCCAAACTCATTCACAGTTTTCTCGAATGAGAAACCAGCGTCTGTCACTCATTCAAACATTTTCTGTGTGTTTCCCTCAGGTATTGGAACTGTGCCTGTTGGACGTGTTGAGACTGGAACTCTGAAGGCTGGTATGGTTGTGACCTTTGCCCCTGCCAACTTGACCACTGAGGTCAAGTCCGTTGAGATGCACCACGAGTCTCTTGTCGAGGCTCTCCCTGGTGACAACGTTGGCTTCAACGTTAAGAATGTGTCTGTCAAGGACATCCGCCGTGGTAACGTGGCTGGAGACAGCAAGAACGACCCCCCTCAGGAGGCTGGCAGCTTCACAGCTCAGGTTAGATATAAATAGAATATTATCTGCATGATCTTCATAATGTCAGGTGCTTTATCATGTACCCCTCTTTCTCGCAGGTCATCATCCTGAACCACCCTGGTCAGATCTCTCAGGGCTATGCCCCAGTGCTGGACTGCCACACTGCTCACATTGCCTGCAAGTTTTCTGAGCTCAAGGAGAAGATCGACCGTCGTTCTGGCAAGAAGCTTGAGGATAACCCCAAGGCTCTCAAATCTGGAGATGCTGCCATTATTCTTATGGTCCCTGGCAAACCCATGTGTGTGGAGAGCTTCTCTCAGTACCCACCACTGGGTAAGTGTCATCATTTATGTTGCCATGAACATTATATATTGGACATTAATCAAACGTTCTGCTTTAATTGGAACTCCTTACTATCCCACTACTACTTTCCAGGTCGTTTTGCTGTGCGTGACATGAGGCAGACCGTCGCTGTTGGTGTCATCAAGGCCGTTGACAAGAAAGCCTCCACTAGTGGAAAGGTGACCAAGTCTGCTCAGAAGGCTGCCAAAGCTAAATGAATCGTCCCGTCAGACACCCAGCAAGCCTCATTGATATCCTACACTGCAATGTCTCAGAACCTGAGCACGGTTTTAAAGGACTGGCTTATGCTGATAAAAACCCACCGTAAAAGCTTCAGAAGGAAAGGAGGAAACCATGTATTTCTGAACACCTTAGGAGAAAACGATTATAAAAATAAACAATGATTATTCATCAGTTTGTGCCATTATTCTTTATTGTCAGAGGTCAAAGCATTATGAATGGGTTTTGTTGTAAGTGCATTCATAAATAAATTCTTTTGAACATGATAAATATAATTAAGATCCTTTTTTTTTTATTCTTTTTTTTTTACATTTGAATCGTGAATCTTTCAGTGTTATTACAGTTAACTAAAACAAACACTAATAGAAATAAAGCTGAAAGAAAATAAAATACAAATTTTTGATTTAAAACTTAAAAAATAAATCCTTGGCAATTAACTTATTAACTTAAAATAAGTTTAAGCTGAACTACTAATTTTTTTTTTTATTAGAACTGAAACAAAAATGAAAGCAAAATAATTAAAATGAATACTGAAAAAATAAAAGCTAATTCAAAATGTTAAATACTATAATAGTACTGTATACAAATAATACAAAAATAGCATTGCTATGTACACATACTGCACTTTTAGGCTAAAAGATAGTGTTCTATCATAGTGTTCAATCTCATATTGTTTATATTGTAAAAAAAACATTTATTCATACTATTGGTTAGTAAAATTCAGTCAGCTGTTTTAATTTAACAGTCTGTTGTATCACAAAAAAAAACAATCGCCATTTCATTAGACAAAAGAAATTTGCATGAAACAATACAATACAAATGTATTTAAATTGTGTGCCATCCATAGAAAAATACTTAGAAATACATAGAAATATATAATACATAGAACATAGAAATATAAAATACATAGAAAACTACTAAGGGTCAACCATATACACTTCGGTCAGCACATTACAAAGGCCTTTGTACATTTGGACATTGCTTTCAGCTGATAAAGTACATCTGTACACACGCCACCTGAGTGACACCTGCTGTCACAGAATCTAGCATGTAAACATCAAAGACGTGTTCCTTAAGTTTCGGTTTTACATCACCAGAACAAAGCCACACCCTGAACCTTTTACTGTAAAGCAAAAGATCATCTGATGTGGCAGGGAGGAGCTTAGAATCAATATACTCTTGTGCTGTATTTCTGTGTCACTAGATCTTATTCTCTAGACCAGGAAGTGGGTAAGTCTGGATTCATGCGTATCATTAAATAGTATGCTTGTGAAAATGTAAATAGGTGTAGAGTAGATTAAATTTGGTGTCACAACGTAACCAAGCTTTAACTGTCCTTTAAGGTTTAGTAAATGCTGTACCATTTTTCTGTTTTTGTTGCAAAATACACATATGAATACATCAAAACATCCCTGATGTTTTTATCAGTTTAGAATTTCTTTTATTTTCTATTCCCTTTTTAAGCTTTGGCGTTCCATTTACGTTTATACTCTTTAAAATGTATGAAAGCCATAAAACAGGGTGTAAAGCTCTCAGGCGTTGCACAATTGTCTGTAAAACAAATATGTCAGCAGTTGCTAGTCAATTACTCTCTGTGTTTATGATTTTTACCTATTCTTATTGTTTTATCCATGGAGAAACCCTAGCACATTTCCATACATAATTCATTTGCATTTATACTGCATTCAAATTTTAGGCTGGATTGAGCATCACGACAGAGGATCTGAAGAGCACTGTATATCTGACCTTGGGTTTTTCACAGCTCTATTATGGAAAGCCAGAGGAGATCATGTAATGTGGAGGATCTTTACTAGGTTGCTCTTTTGAGTTATTGTTTGTATCTATGTATATTTGCTTATACTTGTTCTGTTATCATAAAGTTGGAGATGATTCTTCCATTTCGCCCGAGTTGGACCGCTTGATCAGACAGAGAGGTCGAGACCTACGGCTGCGTAAGCTTGACCAGCAGAATGCTGTGAAGATAGTAAACCATCTAATCGACAGCTTGCTGGAATTCCTGAAGAATAATGATGATCAGCCCTTCTTCAGGGAGGTCTCAGTTCTCACCAGTGGGAGCTATTATGAGATGGTGAAGGTAAAAAATTTGAATGATCATTTTGAGAAAAATCAGCTAGTGTCAAATCGAAAGAGTTGCTCAAGTTTGTATCAGATATTTAATATACACTAAATTGAGCAGAAGTGACAGTAAAGTCAATTATGTTACAAATTATTCAGTGTTCAAATTATTTTAGAATGTTCAGCTATTTCAAATAAACACTGTTCTGTTGAACTTTTTAATCCTTCAAAGAACCTTGAAAAAAATCTATCATGGTTTTTCACAAAAAACAACAACAGCACAACTGTTTTCAACAATGAAAAGTTTCTTGAGCAGTAAATCAGCATATTACACTGATTCTGAAGGATCATGTGACACTGAAGACTTCTTTCAAAATCATTTAAAAAATCTTACCAACCTCAAACTTCTGAACGATAGCAATAATCCTCCACATCTTGAAGAGCAAAGACTGGCTAAAATTAATCATGAATGTTTGGAATAATGGAATGACAAACTATAATTTTATCACCAACAGATCAACAAACCCAATGAGTTTGACATTATGCTGAAACTGAAAGTCCCAAGGCTTGTACTGTCAGAACTGGAAGAATATCAAGGACTGTTTTATAAGATAAAGCTAATCAAAGCCACACGAACTGAAATCCAGCACTTTCTTCTGGAAGATGAACGAACCGTCTCAGCAACCAAAATCAAAGCAGAAATGTACCGCTTGGTCCGCAAATTCATTAGCAACCATTTTCAAGGTGCGTTTTACTGATCTGTCTCTCAACACTCCGTCATGTTCGGATAGCTTTTTATACACTACAATTCCAAAATTCTTTATGATTTTGAAAAGTCTATTTGATGCATATATTTGATACAAAAATAAAGTAAAAAGAATTGAATGAATTTTCAGCAGCCATTTCTCCAGTCTTTATTGTCACATGATCCCTCAGAAATCATTCTAATATGCTGATTTGCTGCTCATGAAAAAATATAAAACATTTTGACCCCAAACTTTAGAAAGGTAGTGTATAACCTTAAGATTGTTTGTGGTTCTGCCACCCGTTCACAGGTGAAGGTTGGGTGATACGCAGAAATCTAGTAAATTCACCGGCGGTGACCCTTGAATTTAAGGTGAAAGAGAAAGACGATGATGTGATGTCTGTGGACATCGTACCTACTCTTGAGGTGCCACAAGGTTGGCCACAAGCAGCACGGGCAGGTCTTAATATAGACAAATGGCTTGGAAAAAAATGTCGTCGCCAGTTTGTAAGTAAGGCTGTGTATTTCGTCCCAAAGAGACCAAAAGGAAGAAACCTCAAAGATGATGCCAAAGGTATGCTGGCACAATACATATTCAGTCATTACAAAAACATTTCTTTCTTTCCTTAGCATAAAGCATTTATATATTTGAGGTATTCGTTTTCAGAGGGCTGGCGAATATCCTTCTCTCACATTGAAAAAGAGATGATGCAGCATCATGGCAATAAGAAGACGTGCTGTGAGAGTCATTCCAATAAGTGTTGTCGGTATGAATGAACACTCATTTTTATAGCTGGTTATGTTATAGATTAATGTTATGATGCCCCTAAGATTTTCTCTTCTTTCTTATAGGAAACTTTGTTTGCGGCTTCTGAAGTGTCTGATTGAGGGACTGAAGCAGCAGTATCCCAAAGAGCTTGAGCCTCTGTGTTCCTACCATGGGAAAACAACCTTCTTCCATGTCCTTTCAGACAGAGTGCAAGATTCGTTTTGGTCTCCAGGCCAGCTGTCCGTCTCCTTTATGAAGCTCTTTGGATACTTTGAGCGATGTGCACTGAATGGTTCACTACCCCACTTCTTCGTCCGCGAACATAATCTTTTCTCCCCACCTGCATTTCCCAAGCGAGCTCTTTTATTTCTGACCAATGTTCTGAGGGAGCAAAGAGAATTGGGGCTCCCTGTTTTGAAGGCACCAAGTCCTACCTCTGCTCTTCTTCCTGACACTGATGCTGTGATTCACCCAATCAGTGGCACAGACAGTATTGTTGCCTCTGAGCGTTCTTTTAAGCATGTATATATATGCTTATTGGTTGTTATTTTGTGTGTAGGAATTGGATGTGTATTTCAAAAATGAATGATGAATGATTTAATCCTCTCCAAATATGGAGAGGTAATCATTGTGCAATATCAAATTATTTTAAAATACATTTCTAATTAAAATTATGCAAAAGGTCAACCAGTTATGTCATATGCTTAAATTATGTTCTGTGTGTTTTATCAGAAATGTACAGCAAAATGACCATATTCTGATAAATAAAATTGGAGAAAAAAATAGTTACCTTTTTTTTTCCACTGGGGATACACAGTGTATGCTTCCTTTATTATTTTAGTAGCCTATAGTTTTGTAGTAGGCCTACTTATAGTACTTAAATACAGTAATATTATAAACTTTTCATTAAATCCAAGAAAAGACAGCATATATGAACTTGATATGAAGTCTGATTTCATACATGTATATTTTGCTGTGTTAAGGACCAAATTTGAAATTTAGACCTTAGTCAGAGTAGTGCCATATTTCCTTTGTGACAGGAATGAAAACAAGAGATAAGTAGAGTCTGTTCAACAGATTGTGTTGTTCTTTAACAACATATTGGTTGTTCAGCTGACTAAATGTCTTTCTGAAAAAAAATTATTGGACAAAAATTTCATAAAACAATTTAGAAACATTTGAGTTGAGGAAATAACAAGATCTAGGACATTAATACAGTGCATTCCACTGTAAAGACTGTTAGTCTATTTGTTTTCATCCACATTAAATTCAATACAGTGTCTAGCTTGACTAAGGTCTATGACCTAAAAGACAGTCCTCTCTGGACCTTAGTCAGAGTAGATGTGAAAAGGCCAACTTTGCAGGATAGACATGCATTCCAAATGTTTGCTTTAATGGTATTTTTTCCACATGTATTTACCAAGATACATAAAAGTGCAACAAAATTAGCTGCTTTTTTCTGTGCAGCAGGGATGGACTAAAAGACTAAAACTACAGTTTTCTTCTTCTAGTTCAAAATTATTTTTCGAAGATGTAAAAACAAACAAATTGGATGAGTAAGTTTTACAAGAAAATACTATTTCAGTTTTTTCTTCTTCAAAATGTTATGTTTAATTCAATGTTTCAATGTTACTTGTCATTTCTTTGTCATTTTTGGTGAAATTTTCTAGCAATTTCTGAGTGGAAATTGTTTCTACACAATATTTTTTTCAGTATATCATTTGTTATTCTGAGTAAGTATGTAAGTATTTAGCTTTGTATTTTTGACGACAACCTGATGGATTTAATAAGAGTGTAATTGATTAAACGTAGGCTATTTCTGAATTTCTATTAAACCTTTCTTTTTCCCTAATAAAAGCCATGTAATAATACATGCTGAACAGTTTCTAGACCAGTGGGTCTCAAACCTGTCCTGGAGTACCCCCTGCCCTGCACATTTTGTATGTCTCCCTCATCTATCACACCTGATTCAACTCATCAGCTCATTAGTGGAGACTGCAAGACCTGAAGTGGGTGTGTCAGATATGGGGAGACATACAAAAACGTGCAGTGCTGGGGGTACTTCATGGAGAGGTTTGAGAACCACTGTGCTAGACCGAATGATTAGGCTACATAATCCTGTTTAATGTTTCCCTATTATGAACATGATTTAAAACAGAATTTCCTATTCTGAGTCGAGTGATATAGGCTAATAGGCTTTCCTAATACTGAAAACTATTTTCCCTTCACCAATTTATATTCCCTTATATTCTGAACTCTTAAGCAACCGTGTAAGTGTCTCATATATGAAATCTGGTCTTCGACTTCAATTTTGGAGTCTTTAAAGATTACCCGAAGTTCGCCCCGCAGCGCAAAGCATGCTGGGCTGTGTAGTTCTGTGGACTCAAAACGCAGCATAAATGCTCTGCGCCGGAAGTGTATCGTTCTCTTCTAAGTGATCAAACATGGCGGTGAGTACAGGAGAAATTGTGAGCGTGAAGGAGTATCATTAAAATCAACAAACATCTGCTTGTCTGCATGCAATAATCACGTGAAGCATACTGTTATCAGTCGCTGCCGCTGTGAAATACAGAATGATGATAGTATTTGTGGCCAGAATGATTCGATGCGGCGGATATTGGCTTTAGCTTTAGCGTGTGCTGTAGAGCCGAGACGGCACGTCATTGACTAGCTTAAAGTTACTCATGTGCTTCCAATACTCGTCCGGTTGAATAACCGGCAGCTCCGTTGTATGTAATGTGAAATATTGATAGTTTGTTGGCTGATACTGACATACTAGTAGCTTTCCAAATAGTGGATATGTCCGGGCATGTTCATCTCGGACCCATGGCCATAATGTAATAGCTATTGGTTCGTTAGAGTTTGTCTCTTGTTTAGCACCTTATTTTTAAGAGCTATGGTTGTTATTTTGGTTACATCTTCAGCATGAAATTGTGGGAGCTGGTGAGGTTTGTGAAGAAATAGGTTTCATGACCGCTAATTATTTGGCTGTGTATCATTGTACAGGACCAGGGTGAGAGGAAGGAGAACCCCATGAGGGAGCTGCGCATCCGCAAGCTGTGCCTGAACATCTGTGTGGGTGAGAGTGGTGACAGACTGACCCGTGCTGCTAAGGTGCTGGAACAGCTGACAGGCCAGACTCCTGTCTTCTCCAAGGGTAGGTGGACTTTCCATCTCTTGCTAGTGGTTGAAGATGATTGCACTCTGCTATATCTTATGAATGTGGTTTTATATTCATTGGTGTTTGTAAAGTTGTGCCGTGCATTAAGTCTAAATATCTCCCACCAGCCCGCTACACTGTGCGATCCTTCGGTATCCGTAGAAATGAAAAGATTGCAGTCCACTGCACTGTCCGTGGAGCCAAGGCTGAGGAAATCCTGGAGAAGGGACTGAAGGTGAGAGGAATGTGTTGTTAATGGCAATGGGCTACTTGGTATTTGTTGTGCTAAAATTAGCCAGGGCTGTACCTCACTCTTAGTGCATGCATAGTGGGTTCTTTAAATGTCATGTTTTGTGTATGGATGCTGTATTGTTTATTGTTTGTAAGCAGTTGTTTATTTTATTTTACTTTTTTTTTTGGGTGTGTGTAGGTGCGCGAGTACGAGTTGAGAAAGAACAACTTCTCAGACACAGGAAACTTCGGCTTTGGTATCCAGGAACACATTGATTTGGGCATCAAGTACGACCCAAGCATTGGAATCTACGGCTTGGACTTTTATGTGGTGAGTTGCATTTTATTGATCCAAAAGGGTCACGTTTATGCATCTACATTACAGCTGCAAAATCTTGTTGTTGTTTATTTCCTGTTGGTTAAGGAGTTTTTTTTTTTAAGTGATATTGTTCTGCCACTACACTTGCTCATGAGTATCTATTTTAATACCAACTGTACTGTAGGTGGATTTTAGGAAGGACTTTTCCCTTCCTGATAAGCTTTAGGCTGTCTGAAACTGAATTAAAGCAGTAAGCCTTAATAAATTGTGATGTGCAGTGATTTTAGAACAGCTAACATGGAACAGAGTACTAAAAACAGTAACACAAATTTAGTCATTTATTGGTGGTTAATCTGCGGTTAATTTAAAGGCTACATCAAATATTTTGCGTCGCTGTTTGCTCAAATAGCAAAAGAAACTCGACATACAGTCTTTTCCACTGAAAACGTGAGTGTTTTCAAGACTGTCAAAAATAGGGGAAAACGGAGACAGTCAGAGGAGAAAACGGTCAAATTTAAATTTACTCCCATAGACAGTTTATAAGAAACACCCTCATAGATGTGGTAACTAATTTTTTGTAATTTGATGCAAATCTAATATAATGCAAAGAAAAGTGTTATAAATGTACATACAATTTTGTGTAGTTTAGCAGTGTTGATGACTGCTAAAACATGTCATCACAATCTGTGAAAAGGGTCCATATAGTTCTTCACCAGTGTGTGGCAGAATGGTTCTCGAGCAACACAGATTCAGTTTTGTAGTATTACTGATGTAATAAGTTCACAGTTGACTGTATATACAGTATTTTACAATGACTTCAAAAGCAGCTCAGCCAATAAATCCAGAATCATTCATATTATAACGGCTATTTTACTAATGTGTGTCGGTTGTGGTGCAGTACAGATGAAAGCAATCACATCTTTTAACCTTAACTTCTAATTTCATGGTTATTTGGGCAACTATGAATAAGCAGTCCTAATTCTGTGTTTATTGTAGGTTCTTGGTAGACCTGGTTTCAGCATTGCTGACAAAAAGAGGAAGCAGGGCCGCATCGGCGCCAAGCACCGTATCTGCAAAGAGGAGGCAATGCGCTGGTTCCAACAGAAGGTGTTTAAATAGTTGATGCCTATGTTGATTCAGTTTCCAAACAGTCTATTTAAGCAAATATATGAAAATTGTGCTCTATATTCCTGAATTTGCTTACGCTTGCTTTTCTTTCTTTCAGTATGATGGCATCATCCTCCCTGGCAAGTAAAGGACCAACTTTTTCCCCCAATTTGTAACAAACAAATAAAAGAAAAGCCCAAATATTATGCTGTCGATGTCTTTATTTGTGAAGTATAACACTGGTGTTGCTCACTTCACAGTTTGTATTAGTGTGGCATGTGACAAAGTTGTCAATGAAGTATTATATGAAATGACTTTTTTGAGCTTTTTAGTAAGTTGTTTTAAAGGGGTCATATGATGCTATTTTAAAGATCATTATTAAATGGCTGTATTTGTTTAGGTGGTACAAATTTTAGGAAGTGCTTTTCGCCAGCTTTTTGATGTCCTTGGGTGTCACCTTTTTAAATCTTATGTGGTAGTGTTAAATGCATTTTGAAGTACATTTCATTTCAAAGACAGTAGTTTCTGACAGTTGAGGGCTGGGTGGTGATTATTATGTTGCAGTGAATATTGCAAAGGAAAGGAAAGAAGAGACAAGTTTTTTTCTTTAAGTTTTATTCAGTGAAATTCCAGAGATTTAGTACCAGATATACTCCAGGCTCTCTAATCTGCTACATTTTCCATGTTATGCATTAATTTCCATTTGGTTATGTATTAAATTGTTGACAATTTTGTTTGGTATTTTACTGGTTCTTTTAGATAATTTTGTTTTATCATATACAATTATAGGTAGTTGTTTTGATCTCTACGTAGGAGAGTAAAGACCCTTAAATGTAACTTAAATACATAAATGGGTTAAAACAGTAAATATGGTAAGCATGATTTTTTTTTTTCAATTCATAGCTAGTCTATGAATCATGTTGGTTAATATGTGTGGTATTAAGCACATTCTTTGGTGGGCAGTATCAATGGTTTGGTGCTTAACTGTGTGTCTGAGGGGCGTATTGACTTTTGCGTTGTACCTCTTTGCATGTACCACTGAACAATTTTTGCAGTTATTGGGTTTGGTTATTAAGAGAGAAAACTGATAAACTTGATTAAAAAAAAAATTTGAGAAATAAATAAACTGATACGACTTAATTCAGTACTACTGAATTAAAATGGTGATAATCCCATTATAGTATTTTCAATAGAACTGTATGGCTCAATTTCTAAAACTCATTCACAGAAACTCATAAGCAGATACCTCACTAAATTCCTAGCACTGCAGAGGCTCTTGTGAAATGTACCTTTCACATTCTTTATAAGTGGGCCCTAGGTAGTACCTTTTCTTTGAACTCGCTGTATACCTAATGCATCTTTGGAGTTTTAAGAACAAGACTTAAAAACAAAGACTTCTTTGCTTTTCCCTTCATGTTGTTATTCTTTACATTCTACTCAATTTCCATTTCACCTATACGTCACTCTCTCTCTTGCTGTCTTTTTCTGCACTCTCTCCTCTCCTTTCATCCTGTCTCTTTCTTGCTCTGTCTTTCCCAAGCTTTTCTTTCTCATGCAGTGTTATGCTGTGTCACACTGCTCTGATCTTCATGGTAAGGTGTGTTCCGGTGTCTGCGGGTCGTGTGGCGTGGGGGCAAGGGAAGGGCACAACAGGACACTCCCACTATGGGTTCTGGCAGGTCTTCCACTGCTGACCAGTTGTCAGTGCCTGAGTCATAGCGTTGGACTGCTGACTTGTAACGTTTCTCTGCTTCATTCCATCCACCTAGCAGGTACAGGTGATTTCCCAGTGGAGACATACCAGCTGTGCTCACTCCCAGGGGCAGGGTAGCAGCTCTGGTCCACTCCTTGCTCTCAGGGTTGAAGACCTCCATGGTCATCACATCAATGCGGACTCCACCAGGACCAAGCTGGCTACCTCCTACCACGTACACCTTGCCACCTACTGTTGCAGAGCAGTGCCAGCCACGAGGTGTTTCCAATTCTCCCTGCTCGCTCCAAGTGTCGCTGTCAATGCTATAACGAATTACAGAGCGAGAGTAAGCGCAGTTAACATACCCACCAGTCACCAAGATGTCTCCCGATGGAAGGACGGCACTGGCATGGCAGCATCGTGGCATATCCATTGGCGTACGGAGCTGCCAAGTGTTGGTAGAGGGCTGGTAGCTCTCAATGGTGGCCAAGAGGCCATCAGTGTTGCGGCCACCAATGGCATACAGCCGCCTACCAGTGGCCACCAAACTGAAATGGGTACGTTGTTGGCGCATGCTGGTAAGATGTAGCCAAGTGTTGAAGCGAGGATCGTATCTGAGGATCAGAAGGTAATGCGGTCAAATCTGTGTATTAGATTTTAGACTAAGGGTGTCCAATCCTTCCTGGAGGGCTACCTTCTTGCAGAGTGGTAACCTACCTGGAAGTACCTAGTAATACTAAAGCCCGCTTGATTAGCTAGTTCAGTTGTGTTTAATCAGGTTTCGGACTAACCTCTACAGGAAGGTGGGACCCCAGGAGCAAGATTGGACCACCACAGTTTTAGACTGATTGATAGGGTCTACTGATGACTAAATTATTTGTGATAACATACCTGCTAAGGGTGCCAACAGCATGTTTAGCCTGGTTTCGGGCATCATTCTGATCTTCTCCTCCTGCCACATACAGGAATCCATCCATCACAGCCACACACTGGTTGAAACTCTTGGCTGGCAGCTGAGTAAGGTGACGCCATGTAGCCGTTCCCTCTCGTGGATCTCTCCAAAGCACCTTTGCACAGTAAAACAAGTGAGCAATCAAAGGAAAATTAATTTCCTTATGTGGACAGAGCAGGGAGTTTAGTCTTGCTCCTGAAGGACCACATTCTTGCAGAGTTTGACTCCAACCCTATTTAAACCATAAATACCTTAGCCAAGGTATTCAGGATTACTAGAAGCTTCTAGGCTGGTGTGTTGGAGCAGGACAGAGGTAAACTCTGCTGAAAGGTACTCTTCCAGGAGTAGAACTGGAAACCAATGATATCAAGAGTATTACATGTCATGGACTTTGTCCAAAAGTTTGTACCTCTCGACTTAGGGCACGCTCAGTTAGTGAAGGACGACCCCCAATGGTTAGAAGAGCATTCTGGCTTCCACGGACCTTTGTGCGCCGTGATTGCAGTGTGTTCTGCTGGTAGGGCAGCAAATGGTAGTTCATGGCATCCACCAGAAGACGGTGACACTGAGGATCTAGCATCATCCGTGCCACTGGCTGGATCTCACTAACCAGCTTACTCGCAGGGATGGTCTCAAAGCGCACGTGAGACAGCAGTTCTGCAGCATGTTCCTGCCTCTTTGGGTCAAAGTCTATCCACTTCATTGCAATCTAGGTTCCAAGAAAATTTAAAATGAGTGGTCCAAGTTTAGTATCTAATTCAGTCTACTTTATAAATAGTGTACATATTTATATCCTTTTCACGACTCTAGCTATATCTCTTTTTACAGTATGTGCTGTGTTTGCTGACATGTTTAGCTTTTGGGTCACTGTATAAATAGGACTTCCTTAGCTTTTGCGATACCCCTATTCATCTTGCCCTTCCATCAATCTTTCCTTACACTGACCTGAAAGGTGATGACCTCTGAAGGAAGAGATAGGTTGTCATCTTGTAGGAAAGATGTGATCTGCTCCAGGGTGAGTTGGTTGAATTGGGTTGTCTCAGAAAACTGGGTCAAATTCTCCAGAATGTAGCGCCGGGCGGCCTCTCGAACAGGCATCAGGCTATATGCAGCGCCGATGTTCCACACATACACACAAGTGTGCACATTCAGTTCGGACATCAGGAAGTCCATGCACATCTGGAGAAGATGAGGGATTTGCAGGGTGCTGGCTGCAGACACAGTGCAGCCAATGGTGTACAGGGACATGTGCACACGGCCCAGGTAAGCAAACGTAATCACATTGGCAAGTCCTGAGGATAAATATAATACATACAGTATATGTTATGGTGTTTTAATATGTATGACTTAGCCATAATGTCAGACATGATTCCAGTTGCTTGGGCCACTCAAAATATTGGGGAACTTTAACAAATGTAGCTAGGTCTTCAACCCTGCTCCAGGAGACATACTGCCCTACAAATTTTAGTTCTAACCTGCTCCAACCCACCTGCCTGGTTGGTTCTGATCCTGAATCAGATTCAGAATTGTCCTGAATGGTTGGTTCAGGTGTGCTTGATGAGAGTTGGAGCTAACCTCTGCAGGACAGTGGGTCTCCAGCCGCACAAGTGAAAACCTCTGAGCTAGGTTATATCTTTTAAGGCTTACCAAGAGGTGAGAGGGTAGGGAGTTCCAGTCGTTTGAGTCCAGGGTCCTTGGCCAGGACTTCACGAAGATACTGACTGACTGAGGAAATTACGAGCTTGTGGACATCAAATGCCTTGGTTTTGCAGGCCATTTCCATATCAGTGAGGAATCGTTCTTGTCTCATGCGGCTCAGCTCCTCCAGCAGAGTGGATCCATGCAGGGGGCGGGTGAGCTCACTGCCCAGGCCAAAACCTCTCTCTCCAGGTCGAATCACAGGGGGTGGCAGGGGCACCCCATTGAGCCGGTTCAGCTGCTCAACATTAAGAGGAAGCTCCAGCTTCTTAACACCGGGCTCTGGGACAACCACTCTACTCTCAACTGTTGTTGGTTCAGGAATGGACTTCTTAGGGCGTGGTGACTTCTTCTTGGGAGCCATTGAGATGTGTAGGCTGGTTAGATGATAGCTTTTTATCAGTCAGGTCAACAGATTTTCAAACTGATAGATTCTGTGCCGACAGTCACAATGACCCAATAACACTTGAATAGATTCACTTTTTTTTTTTTTTTTTTTTAATTTTTTTTTTTTTTTTTTTTTTTATTTATTTTTTGTGTATTTTTTGTTTCTTTAAAGGTTTATACTGACAGAATGATTTTGAAGCTGTGACACTTTTACTGTATCACAAGAGCACTGATTAACGAAGAAGCTATATATATGGACAGACAGACGCACTACACTTCCAAACTAACAGTGGAGGAGAGCGATTGATCCGTGTCAGTGCACACCACCTGAAAAGAAACACAGTTAACATATAGTAAGTATGAGTTCAATAAATATCATATGCTTTATAATATCATGGTCAACATGGATGTGTTTACACTTGATCTCATCTTACTCTTTTACAGTGGGAGGATATAAGGCTGAGTGACAGGTGCATGTGGTCTCGTAGGGGAGTTTCCAAAAAGGATTGCCACGGACTACGGTTATAATTTATTATAAGCAAGCTGAGTAGTTTACAAGTAACATGCAGATTTTTGTATTCCAAATTGAAATGGTAAAGTATATTCCATGTAGTCTCTCTGTTGATATACAGTAAGTGCATGAAAACCTTATCTATATTATTATTTTTAAAAGTTTATTTTTTTAATTTTACATTTAATAGATCGATATAGCAGGGCATATTGCAGGACACTATATGCAGTTTTGGTACTAAATTTTATAAAGGATGTAATGTACATTTGCATTGACATCTTATTATAGGATTCAGCATGTCTTAGAGAATGTGTTTATTCTATTATCAGCAATCCCCTCCCATTTGCCAGTTATTATAGTTAAATATACATGCACACTACCAGACTCAAATATTTAGCCACATAGTTTATTACAGATCACAGCAAATACATAAGCAGAATTATTACTTTTGCCCAGGTTGTTTGTAATCAGCTCATTGAAAATGTGTATTGTTTCAGAGAGGAGATTGTTCTGTTATGCTTGCAAAACCAGAACAAAGCAGACCCCTCATAGACAAACAAACAAGCATGATTGGACTGTGATAGACAGGTGTGCTTACATCTCTTCTAAAAATATTCTAAAGCCACATAGGAAGAATGGCAGGGGCTGTGCTGCTTAAATTACCCTCACACTGTCATCATTCCCTTCCTGCCCCCTCTCTCACCCCCATCTCACCTTAAAATCTGTGCCACAACACAAAAGTTTATCATTGTTCTCAAAATCAGATGCAGTTGTTTTCAATCAAGTGTAAATGCATGGATGACTCAGTTGTGCAAAGTGAATCCGCCCATTTACCATGACAACCTTTTTCACCAGGGACATAATACACAAAGGGCTGCTGCTTGAGTGTAATCAACAGGTGTTCAAAATATGAAGGGTCTCATTTAAAAAGGAAAAATAATAACATCATCAAAAAGCAATTATTATATGATTTAAATGTACATGTTGGACAATACAATGCTTAAAATCCTAAATGTTAGAAAAGCAAATATATGACAGCAAAAGGCAACAATGTTTTTAGATTATATAAACAGTGTCATTTTTTTTAATAGAATGGCCCACTTTTTGTTTTGCAAAGGCTAAAATGTTTCAAAAATCGACCTTTTTGTAGTATACCATTTTAGTATATTGTGCAAACTTTCTCCACAGTTGTGTTTTTTCCCCCAGTCAGAATATTTTTTATTCCTAGTTGGTTCCTAATATGGCAAGATTTACCATACGTAAATGAATACGGAACATATATATATATATATATATATATATATTAAGAACTGGATTAACTACACCTAAAACTGAACTTAAAAATGTATATAAATATTTCATAAAAACATAAAAGCAAAAAAAAAAAAAAAAAAAATTTGTCAAGTTCTAAAATAAAGTTTGATTGCTTAGAAAAGGGGTTGGTACTTTATTGGTCAAAATATATATATATATATATGAAATTTAACTGGGTTAATATAACAAGCTTCAGTCTCTCGTCAGGGATGATGCTTTAACATTTGATTACATCTTTGGCCAAGAAGATGCTTCACTCATGTTGTTGTGGAGTCCTTGTATTTGAATAATTTAACTAATTAAATAATTTAATAATTCTAAATCACTTTTAGACATGATATAGGCAAATTAAAGTTTGCAAGTAAAAAACTCACCACTTCATTTGGCCTTCCTAGGCAGGATGTATCTGAAATAAGCACAAAGCTGAATTATCAAATCTGGACAATAAATACATGAATACATCATGACCTCACTAAGATGACGTTATAACAGCAGAATGACGTTCTTCCGGAATCTCAATCTCCATTTGGAGTGACGGAAGTTCGCAGCAGTCTGAAACAACAGCAGGCCCCCACCATTGCTGTTGTGGCTTCCGGGCAACATGTACCAGCTGTAAACATGGCGGAGGAGATATTGGAAGCAGTCGAGAAGTTGCAGTTAAGGCTCTCAGAGAATCAAGAGCCTCGCAAGGTAAGAAACCTTTTCGGTGAGACGAAGCGAATGCCCTACGTCGTCCCTTTTCGCACCATGTATGACTGTGTAATACGCACTTCGGCGAGTGTCTAGCCTGAGGTTCGATCAACATTGCTATCCAGAAATCCCACGTATAACAATTACAAGAGCAGCAGACCGTGAAATGGATGATCGGTTTAGATAGATCAGTCTGGATTGAGC
>NW_015645538.1:989509-991131 GCF_001515625.1 Sinocyclocheilus rhinocerous
ATATATATATATATATATATATATTAGAATGATAAAATAGAGCATTTTGATGCATTAAGTCTTAATAAGAGCTATATTGCTTTCTTGATGACACATTAGATACATAAGTTATATGTTGCCTGCTAAGTTATATGTTGCATGCTTTTGTGACGTTTACTATCATTTGGATCAGATCTGTTGTTTTCTGCAGATGTTTAAATGATTTCAGGAGTGTTGCAACATAATGTCAGTCATAAAGCAGTAACACGACTGTCACCTCTTATATTACACCACGGCAGCTGCTGGCCCTGCATGGGCTATGACATGCACACACAAAACCACAGCACATTTACAGCTATTTACAGCACAGAGAGGAAAATGCTTGAGGGGAAAGAATCAATGACTGATGTAATTTTCAGGTTTGCAGTAGTTTGATGAAAGTTTCAGTGATGATCATACAACCATCTGACCCAGATAGCTCAATGAAAGTCATCTGGTGATCCTTTCAGGTTAACTTAAAAGTGATAGGTTCATGTTCTTTTATCTGATGCTCTAAAGAAGATTTCACAACACTCAATATGAAAAGGTGAGAGGTAAGCAGGGAGACAAGGACATTTCTATACTTTGAAAAGAGAAAGATAATAAGAAAGGATGAGAGGGTAAGAGGAGATGGGAAAGAAGCAGCTGGTACACACATCCTTCCTAAAAACTGAAGGCCTGGCTGTCTGTCTTCAGTCTAAAATGCTGTAGTGTCGTGGAAAGTCCGACTGAGCATTTGCTTGCCAACCTCCAACAAGCTCCTCGCTCTGCTTGTCATTTATAGACATTGAGAAACAACCCTCATGTCATTCTCTGTTTGTGACTCTGACAGGGGTCTGTTTAAATTTAGACCACCCCACTACAGTGGGATGCCTTTGATAAGAAATTCTATGAGTCTATTGTGAGATGTCAGGGATGCATATCCAAAGTGATGTTTAGTTTTCAATAAACTCACATAAATTGAAGCATGTCTATATGAAGTAAGCATGACTTATGATTCAGGCTTGTTGTAAATCCATGTTCTAAATTACATGAAGATGGTGAATTGAATTCATGCATTAAAAGTGTAAGCAATGTTCTGCAAACATTCACATGTCAGTGTCTAATTTAATGTAAATGTATTATTATGTCCTTATGCATTCATCAAAAGAAAGAGAAGCACAGTCAGTTTTACCTCTACTTTATAGCTCTCTTCCACTCTTATTTGTCCTTCCTTGTTCTTCCTTCATTTGTTCTCTTAGTTCTTGAATCCACACTGTTTTCTTTCTCTTCTTGGTAATCTTGTCTCTCTCACTGTCTGTCTGTCTGTCTGTCAGTCAGAGCTCTGTTGGCAGCAGGAGTTAGTGGAAAAGATGAACCAACCACAGCTCTGCAACACAATCCTACCAGACCTCAACCCCACCTACATAACCTTCTCCATATACAGCCATACACCCCTCCCCAAAAAACACTGTCCATATCCAGCTTGTCCTTCTAACACCAACCTGATAGGACACACAGAGGCAGCGTTATTCTTAAAGGCAAGACAAGATTAGGGCTATAACTGCCCTAGACATTATCAATAGACAGTATGCATTCTTCAATGGCAGATTAGTATATATATA
>NW_015645538.1:992012-994570 GCF_001515625.1 Sinocyclocheilus rhinocerous
GCAGATTAGTATATATATATATATATATATATATATATATATGAAATTTAACTGGGTTAATATAACAAGCTTCAGTCTCTCGTCAGGGATGATGCTTTAACATTTGATTACATCTTTGGCCAAGAAGATGCTTCACTCATGTTGTTGTGGAGTCCTTGTATTTGAATAATTTAACTAATTAAATAATTTAATAATTCTAAATCACTTTTAGACATGATATAGGCAAATTAAAGTTTGCAAGTAAAAAACTCACCACTTCATTTGGCCTTCCTAGGCAGGATGTATCTGAAATAAGCACAAAGCTGAATTATCAAATCTGGACAATAAATACATGAATACATCATGACCTCACTAAGATGACGTTATAACAGCAGAATGACGTTCTTCCGGAATCTCAATCTCCATTTGGAGTGACGGAAGTTCGCAGCAGTCTGAAACAACAGCAGGCCCCCACCATTGCTGTTGTGGCTTCCGGGCAACATGTACCAGCTGTAAACATGGCGGAGGAGATATTGGAAGCAGTCGAGAAGTTGCAGTTAAGGCTCTCAGAGAATCAAGAGCCTCGCAAGGTAAGAAACCTTTTCGGTGAGACGAAGCGAATGCCCTACGTCGTCCCTTTTCGCACCATGTATGACTGTGTAATACGCACTTCGGCGAGTGTCTAGCCTGAGGTTCGATCAACATTGCTATCCAGAAATCCCACGTCTAACAATTACAAGAGCAGCAGACCGTGAAATGGACGATCGGTTTACATAGATCAGTCTGGATTGAGCTTTCTCCTCAAACATGCCTCGATACGACAGCAAAAACAGCATCGAGGCACTTTCCCAGAAGCTTGTGCTCAGTTATCAGAAATGTCAACCACAGCGATTTAATACGATAGCGGTGACAGATGAAGACAGGCCTTGAGTAATGCAGCAGAATTTCTGTTACTCCCTTTAAGACACGATTCCTTCTCAATAGTGAATAGTTATTACACTAAGGTTGTGTCTCAAAACCTAGTGATCTGCCTATGTAGAGGGCATTAGTGGGCAGAATGCTTCATTCCATGCCTCAGAATGTTGTCTAGATAGGAAGCTCAACGAGGTTTGAGATACTGCCCAACTTTCTGGCCAATGCAACCCCCCATGTTCCCGTGTAGGCCACGACGACACTTTGAAAGGGCAATTAAATGTTTGTTTTGCCAAATCTGGCATTAAAGTGAGTCTACTGCTTAGCCAACTAATAAGTCACAGAGTTGTTGTGAAGCCACTCTTTCGTTATTTTAGCTGTGTGCCATTGTAAATGATCTTAAGTGATAGGAGTAGTGTAGTTTTCAACAAATTTTGCAGTTTTCCACTTAATTTGATCACAAAGATTTTGACAATATGTTCTTTCCAATATTGTGGTAATGGTCCAAAATTAACATTTTGCTACAACTGCCAATGGTGAGTGTTAATGGAAAATTTACCAGCCATAAATACTTTTTTCCACTTTTCACCTTCTGTCTAGCTGCTGAAAACTCTCAAAAAGCTGGGGGAGCTTCCTATAACAGTAGACATCCTGGTGGTAAGATTAAAATATTACTTATGTTCTAAAGTATTACTCTTGAGTTGGTCTAACAGTTTTTTATTAATGCAGTTGGTTCTATAGCTTTTAATATGTTTGTTTTCTTCGATTCTTGCAGGAAACAGGCATTGGAAAGACAGTGAATTCCCTGCGCAAACATGAATTTGCTGGGGAGGCAGCAAAGAACCTTGTGTCCAAGTGGAAAAAGCTTGTGCCAGAGAGATCTGCAGACAGGTTAGTTTTTTTAAGTGATATATTACGTATTCATATCATTGCAATTAACCTTTTAAAGTAATAAGAATCGTGTCATTTTCAACAAAGGGGATAGCCTAAAGCCTAACATCTGATCATAAAGATTCTTGACAAAGCATCTACTGCTAAATTTCTTGGTGAAGAAGCTGAAACAACTGTTCTTCAGAATATTTTTGTTGTCATGGTCAAAAATTAACTTTTTGCCACAACTGCCAGTAGCAGGTGTATTGAGGAAAATTTGTGTGCCTTCGATGTTTCTTATTGGTCATTAAACTGTATATTGCACTTTTGCATATTTTTATATATACAATACTGTTCAAAGGTTTGGGGTTTTGATAAGGGGGTTCTTGAAAAAATATATTTTATGTTCACTAAGCCTGCATTTATTTGACCAGAAATACAGTAAAAACAGTCAAATATTATCACAATTTAAAGGGGTCATATGATGCGATTTCAATTTTTCCTTTCTCTTTGGAGTGTTACAAGCTCTTGGTGCATAAAGAAGATCTGTAAAGTTGCAAAGACTAAAGTCTCAAATCCAAAGAGATATTCTTTATAAAAGTTAAGAGTCAACCACGCCTACCTAAAACGGCTCGTTCTAACACGACCCCACGTGTCTACGTCACTATGGGAAGATTTGCATAACGCCGCCCAAATGTTCACGCAAAGAAAGAAGGCGTAACTTAAAAATATTTGGCTGCACAACTGTTGATAATTCTAATAATAAATCAGCATATTAGAATGATTTCTGAAGATCA
>NW_015645538.1:994580-1013856 GCF_001515625.1 Sinocyclocheilus rhinocerous
GCTAAATTTTCAGCAGCCATTACTCAAGTCTTCAGTGTCACATGATCCTTCAGAAATCATTGTTATATGTGGATTTGCTTCTTAAGAATAAGTTTTGCTGCCTAATATTTTTGTGGAAACTAGGGGTTGAATGACTTCTGATTTTTTAAAGTCGACTTTTATGTGATGAAAGTCGAGTCAAAGTCGACTAGTCGCTGATGACGTCATTAATGAACAAATAAGTCTGGAGCTGTGATAAACACCTTGTGCACAGCTATGGCTTGACAATACATTTCCGTGCTGAATGATTCTGTGTGCGCGCGATCTGCGCATGATGTACGAGCTACTAGCTGCGTCCCAAATGACGCACTTATACACTATGTACTTATACACTATGTACTTATGCACTATGTACTCAACCGTGCAGAGTATGATTTGTAATGTGTGTGCGTTACAGTGCAGCAACGCATTAGATTAGAACGGCGATTAATTTACCCACCTGTACAATAAGCGGTTTAAAATGTGCATTCTCCCGTTCAATTTCGAGCATCCAGTAATATAATCTCACATTTCTTCTGGAGCGCTTTCAGAGTATGCATTTATTTGTCATTTTAACTATTTGGATACGGAGCGTAAATGTGGAAGTCCTTCAAAGATTTCTTATCCTGTTGCGCCCTCTATAGGACCAGCGACTAGTCGAAGTCGAGCTTAAAGCGTTATGGCAGAGCATTGAAGTCGACTAGTCGATTAGTCTGTGCAACCCCTAATGGAAACCATGATACATTTTGTTTTTCTGGATTCTTTGATAACTAGTTCAAAAGAACTGCATTTGTTTGAAATAGATTGAATGAATTCTTGCTAAATAAAAGTAAATGTATACAGTATATTTTTAAAAATCTTACTGACCCCAAACCTTTGAACGGTTACCAGTACCAGAAGTTACCAGTGCTGATGAGTTTTACTCAGGTTTGATGTTTGGCGGGTAATAATTTTGGAACCCTGTTTGGGGTGTTGTTGGCTTCTGAGATAAGAGATGAATAAGTTATGTTGTATGTTTCATGTTTATCAAAAGACCAAATGTAAAGGAAGGGCGTTCCCACTCACGCATTAATGAGTCTGGAGGGCACAAACGAGTCCGGGAGCGGTCTCCAGATGAGCCTCCACTTATGGAGGAGGAACAACATGAAGAGATGGGATACCAACATGGCTACTCCCCCTCCCCTCCACTGCACTACAGCTCTCAGTACAGGCACAGTAGTGCAAGGGAGTATCAGTCAGATGAATATGAAAGCCCTCCTGAAGAGGAGCCAGAGCCCAGTCCCCCACGCAATGACATGAGGCACAGCAAGCCACACAAAGAGCCAGTCAGAGAGCACAATTCCCAAGACATTCGGGAACAGGAGAGACGGAAGAATCGTCCCACGGGTGTCGGCAGCAGTGAGGAGAGGTCGCATAGAGCCGACAGAGAGCAACAGGGTGGGACGAGTCACAAATCTAAACACAATCGACATTTAAGCCCACACGAAAGCAAAAGGGAAAAGAAAGGAGGAAGTGATGGTAAGAAAGTTTTGCTTGCTTTTATTGTGGTTGACATGACAATATCCCTAAAGAAGTCTCTTATACTCACCATGGCTGTATTTATTTGATTAAAAATACAGTAAAAACAGTCATATTGTGAATATATTATTGATATATTATATAGTCATATTGTGAATATGTGTTATTACAATTTAAAATATTTTTTCTCTTGTAATACATTTTTAAAAAGTAATTTATTTCTGTAATGGCAAAGCTGAATTTTCAGCAGTCATTACTCCAGTCTTCAGTGTCACATGATCCTTCAGAAATCATTCTAGTATGCTGATTTGCTGCTCAAGAAGCATTTCTTATTATAATCAAACAGTTGTGTTGCTTTATATTTTTTTGTGAAACTATTTTTTTCACGCCATTTGATGAATAGAAAGTAAACAAAAACAGCATTTATTTGAAATCTTTTGTAACATTAAAAATGGATTTACTGTCACTTTTGATCAATTTTATACACTTCCTCTCAGTTAATAACTTAAAGGGTTAGTTCACCCAAAAATGAAAATTCTGTCATTAATTACTCACCCTCATGTCGGTCCACACCCCTAAGACCTTCGTTCATCTTCAGAAAACAAATTGAGATATTTTTGATCAAATCCGAACGACATGAGAACGACATGAGGGTGAGTAATTAATGACAGAATTTTCATTTTTGGGTGAACTAACCCTTTAAAATTGAGTTTTATATGGTTTTACTTGAATTGCCTTTGCCTTTAAGGAAAATCAAGGGAGAGGAGGGAAATTCCAGAGCCAGTGGATGAGGATGAGGAGCCATATGAGGCTCCAACTATGTCTTTCGAATCCTTTCTCACATACGATGCTCCGACCCCAAGCAAAAAGAAGAAAAAGCAATCCTCGCGACCCCCTCAGCCTCCTGCCTCGATTCCTTCTGCTTCCTGTAAGTCTGGCAAAGCCAATGGGACCAGTAGTAAACACTCAAAGCCATCCTCTTCCTCAAAGACCACGTCTGTTGTTCCACAGAAACGCAGGAAGGTGAGGCTGAACCCATAAAGGTACTAAAGACGTCGTTAAAACTGTCGATGTGACTACAGTGGTTCTACAATAATTTTATGAAGCGACGAGAATACTTTTTGTGCGCAAAAATAAAACAAAATAATAACTTTATTCAGCAATCTCTTTTCTTCCCTGTCATTATCCTTACGCGGTTAACGCAGTAAGCACAGTGAAGGCTTCCGTGTTCCACGTCCGAACGCCGGCTCATTATTGGCCAAAGCTGCACATGTGAGCAGCGCGACGCATGCGTGTGATGCTGATGCAGGAGTCACATACGATGCTCCGACCCCAAGCAAAAAGAAGAAAAAGCAATCCTCGCGACCCCCTCAGCCTCCTGCCTCGATTCCTTCTGCTTCCTCTAAGTCTGGCAAAGCCAATGGGACCAGTAGTAAACACTCAAAGCCATCCTCTTCCTCCATGACCACGCCTGTTCCAGAGAAACGCAGGAAGGTGAGGCTGAACTTGTTTCTCAGACTAGGTGATGGGAAACCAGCTTTTGTCCATGTGTCGAAGGATTTCTAATCATTATTTCTCCAGGTAGTGGATGTGGTTCCCACACTGCCTGATATCCCTTTGCCAGCCATCCAGCCCAACTACAGACCACTGCCCTCCATTGATCTTACACCACTGTCCCCCCAGAGGCGCAAAGGTATGCGGTTTTCGGTTTTATAACCTAAAAGAATCTGAATTAAAAAACAATCTTAAGTGTATAAATCCCAATGATTTTTTTCTGCATGGACTCATGTTTTTCTCCTCCAGTCCCACTGTCATATGAGGAAGAGGATGGTGGCTACGCAGGTCGAAGACTGAACTCTAAAATGGTGGTGTACTCGGGGTCCAAGACTTCGTATTTGCCGAAAATGATGTCTCTGTATGAACAGTGCATCAGAGTCCTACAGAACAATATAGATTGTAAGTTTTCTCATTCTCTGATCATTTGTTATAATAGTAATTATTGATTAAACGTTTTAGTATAGTCTTTAGCCCTAATGTGCTGTTACTGGGTCAGTTAAACCCTATATAATCAAGAGTCGCAGTCTGATGTGTGTGAGAAATGTGAAGACACCAAGTTCAAATCACATCTGTAAAGGATGCCATGTTGTTTCAGGCTGGCTGAAGTATTAACCACCAATTGACCTGAAATGAATCGTCTTTTTACTGGTATTTCTTGCATTCTCTTAGCAATTGATGAAGTGGGTGGAGTGCCATTCGAGATTCTGGAACCGGTTCTGGAGAGATGCACTCCTGAGCAGCTTTACCGGATTGAGCAGTGTAATCCAGTATGTGTCAACACAGTCACATGCAGATGATTTATTTCACAGTTCTAATCTAATCTCTGATCTGGTTCTCTTACTAAACTGCTTGTGTCTTTTTCATGTATTCTATTCAGTTTTGAAACCATGTACACTACTGTTCAAACGTGTGGGTCAGTAAGATTTTTTTAAAGAAATTAATACTTTGATTTAGCAAAGATGCATTCAGTTGATCAACAGTGACAGTAAAGACATTTGTAATGTTACAAATGATGACAAATAATGTTACAAATTTATAATATTTCAAATAAATGCTGTTCTTTTGTACTTTCTATTCATCAAAGACTCCAGGAAAAAGGTATGATGGTTTCCACAAAAATCTGTTTTCATCATTGATAAGAAATGTTTCTTGAGCACCAAATCAGCATATTAGAATGATTTCTGAAGCAATAAATTACATTTTAAAATATATTAAAATAGGAATATTTCACAATATTCTTACAATTTTACTGTATTTTTGATCAAATAAATGCAGGCTTGATGAGCATAAGAGACTTTTTTCCAAAAACATTAAAAAATCTTATAGACCCCAAACTTTTGTTTACATTCTCAGTCATAATACTTATCTTAAGAACAACACTGCATTCAAAGTTTTCTCGTTAGAGCTTAGCATGGTGATTTATTTAGGGCTTATTTTTGGACTAATCTTTAATTTCAAGCCTCTCTACTCAGTATTTCACAGAAGAGTCAGATGATCTGTGGATGAAACACTGTCAGCGGGATTTTAAACATGACCCTCGACAAGAGTATGAATCCTGGAGGGAGCTGTATCTCCGGCTCCATGAAGAAAGGGAAGAGCGTCTGCGCAAGCTCACAGAGAACATCACCTCTGCCCATGCAAAGAAACCTAAAGGTACACACAGGCAGTAATCAATACTCTTAGATCAAACTTATTGCATAGATCTTTGCATAGAAAATGTTAACATTGTAGCTCAGTGAGTGCAATAAAAATGTAGGCGAGGATTAAGTAAACTGTTCACAATAATAACAACTCCGTGTTTTCTCTGTATTGTTCACTTCTAAACAGGGCGGCAGGTTAAAATGGCTTTTGTCAACTCTGTCGCTAAGCCTCCGCGAGATGTCCGCCGTATACAGGAGAAGTTTGGCACTAAAAATGGTTCTACCAGCACAAGCGCTGCTCCTCCATCTGCCAAGTAAGTGAATGCTGCATTAGTCACAAAGATGTCATTAGTCATGTAGATGAATCTTTATCATGACGTTTTGGCTGACAATCTGCTTTTCTTCCAAACAAAAAAAGAGAAGGATTTTATTTAGTTTTTTGTAGCTCCATTGAAATATTATGCTAATTCTTCATATACAGGATCAGACCAGCAACAAACTACAGTGCTTACAGCAAATCCAGTGATGGTGGTCAGTCTTCTTTTAGCAGCCCCCCTGAGTCCTCCTCACGCCCTTCTGCTCCCAGCAGTGCTGGTGCTCATAGTGCTAGAGACAAACCGCAGGTCAAAAGTGAGTCTAAGAGGAAATGTTGTTGCTGTTAAATGTTTATCTTTACATATTTATTTTACAGATATTTATGTATTGTATATCACCGTTAATGTTATTAAGATCATGTCCAATATTTGCTCATTTAATTGCTTGAACGGGTTGTTTGAATGTGTTTTACCACTTTTTCTGCTTTTTGTTTTTCAGAAGTTGCTCCAATGATGGCTAAGACTATCAAGGCATTCAAGAACAGATTTTCTCGGCGGTAAAAGGAAAAATGTTTTTGTGTGTGTGATAGAAGAGAGAGCGACTGGAAGAGGAAATTTTTTTTTTTGCTGTAATGCTTCATAGGAAATGTGCAATGCCCTCTCGCCTCTTATCTTTTTATGCTTTTTAATATTATCAGTACAGCTCACTGGACGCAATCACAGAAAATATCTGCATCAACAACCATCCACACTCAATTATGTCATAGCATGTTGTAAGCGTTTTACAAACACTGAAAACAAGTGGTACACTACGGATTACCATGTGACACCAAAACCCAGACTCTCTGTTATATGTTTATTTAATTGCTTACAATAATCATTGCATTTTCATGGGACTAGGTATACGATTTTATTGTAGTGAGAGGGAGAAAGAGATGAGATGTAAAAAGTTCAAGGACTTTACACTTCCACACCACCATATTTATTTTAAATCTTGGACCTGGCAGTCCTGGACCTTGCCTTGAATGAAAGATCAAGTCGTTTTAATAGATTTTATTAAGTGTTCTATGGACATTTTTAATAAAATCCATGTGTTGCTCTCACCATGTTCTTATTTGTGTATATATTTATGGGTGTTTTACATCTGGGTTATGTTTTAATTTTCAACTTTTCACTATTACTCTGTGCTATCACCTAAGATGGAAATTAAGTAATTTTTTTACTTGGTCTCATGTCTCAACTTGTATGACTTCCTTTTCGTCAGTAGACCACTAAAGACAGTAAAAGGTGGCGGTCATTATGCCAAAAACATCTAACCTTTGTGTTAAAGCTAAAAAAGATAATGATACAGGTTTAAAACAACATTAGCCCGAGTAAATAATGTAATATTTATTTATCTGAATCACTTCAATGGCACAGCTTGTTTTCTTTCCACTTTACGATGACGCGAAGCGACCAACGATACGTTAATGCGTCACAAGAACGCGACTCCAAACACTACTCCTCATTGGTTCCCTTGTTTTTTTGTGGTCCAATCACGTTCCACGTTTCGTATTTGCGTGTTGTGTACTTTCCCACTTCTACCACCTGCGTAACTACGATTTTAGCATATGTCACAGAAGCTCCTACTAGAGAAGAGCAGTCGTACGTATCTCTCCAGTAAGCTTAATCTTGAGTGTTTCGGCACTTTTTCGGTCCCGAACTGCAAGTTCACGCCATGTCTGGACACGGCCACGGCGGCGGACACGGCCACGGTTGCTGTGAATGCGATCACGAACCAGCAGAGCGAGGTGTGGAATATGAGCTGTACAGACGCATTGATATCGAGAAGCTTCAGTGTTTGAATGAGAGCCGAGACGGAGACGGTAAACTGGTGTTCAAGCCTTGGGATCAACGCACTGACAGGGCGAAGGTACCAATTAACCTAGCTTAGTTATGCAGGAGGTGTGACAGACGCTACGTTATCCTGTAGAATAGAGTCAAACCGCGAATTAAGACACTTCTGTATTTTCTTACATACTTAATTGCATATATGTATGTTTATTTTACTTTATATTAACTCTTCTAAGTAAAATTAAATAAACTGATTTTAATAAACTCAGATTGCTGTTTTGTTTGTTTTAATGTATGTCTCCTGTTTTATTTTCAGTTTGTTGAAAGCGATGCTGACGAGGAGCTTCTGTTCAATATACCGTAAGATTTGTTGCAAGCAGAATCCATTTCAGTTTCTTTTCTGTTCTTAATTATCGTCTATTTAATATAATTTGTAAACAATTTGCCTAAATACTGAGTGGTTTACCGACAGAAATGGATACAGTTGGTGCATATGGTTAAATCTGCAGGTTTACAGGTAGCGTGAAGCTGAAAGGGATCATTATTTCTGGTTGCATATATGTATGTTTATTTTACTTTATATGAACTCTTCTAAGTAAAATTAAATAAACTGATTTTAATAAACTCGGTTGTCAGATTGCTGTTCTGTTTGTTTTAATGTATGTCTCCTGTTTTATTTTCAGTTTGTTGAAAGCGATGCTGACGAGGAGCTTCTGTTCAATATACCGTAAGATTTGTTGCAAGCAGAATCCATTTCAGTTTCTTTTCTGTTCTTAATTATCGTCTATTTAATATAATTTGTAAACAATTTGCCTAAATGATGTTCCTCAGACCAGTCCATACTGACGCTGGATCGTTTGCTGAAAGCTCTTTTCTCAGCTTTTCTGAGTAGTTTTTTTTAGCCATATATATATATATATATAAACAAAATCTCTTGCAGCATCACGTATGAATAATGCAGTTACAATTTCCACGAATGAGTGTTGCAACTGGGTGCTTTTTGAGCAGGTACAAGAACATCCCTCAAATGTCATTTGACGATACAAGCAGAGAGCCAGAGCAAGCGTTTCGTCTAAACAGGGATCCGCTTGCTGAGCTTGAGTATCCAACCAAGTAAGCAATTTTAAATATGTTAACATGCATCAATATCCTGTATGTTGGACATTATAAATCTATGTTGATCATGTGCAAATGTTTTATATAGGATTGCAAGATTCTCCAACGTGCAGCACTTATCAATCCACATAACTCGAAACTTTGGGGCAGAATCCACTCGTGTGTATTACATTGGTCTGCGGGGAGAGTACACAGAGGTCAGTATTGAATAAAACATATCTTGCTATAACAACAAAAACACTTCCATCATAACTGGTGGAAGATGCGCCATATTATGGCAATATTATGCTGGTGTTGCTGTTTCTGTTAATATTTGTTTTGCTTCGGCGAGAAAAATAAGTTAAAGAAATCCAGAAGCATCTGTATTTTTGCAGTCACCTTCATCTAGTATCTTTTTCTCTCTCTTTCAGGCTCATAGGCATGAAGTCACAATCTGCAACTATGAAGCAGCAGCCAACCCAGCAGATCACAAAGTGGAAACTATTACACCCCAAACACAGTTCATATCATGACAAATGGAGGAGAGAGAATCTCACGTGTGCTGTGTGAAACTATAAAAGTGTGCATGAGTTTTGATAACGGTGAGATGATAAACTGAGAGAGCCTATGTGTTCTTTGATGTGTTCAACAGGGTTTTCTTCACAAGGGTTTGTTCATCTGCAATTCTGCTAATGTGCCAGTAAACCTTAGGCTATATAAGCATAATTACTTAATGTATGCTTATGTCAAATAAAAAGTGTATGCTTCAACAAACAGAACAGATGAGCTGTGCAAGAAGTCTGTTCCTTAAAAACCATCTCTAAAGAATGCTATATAGTGGAAATTTTGTTGTTCTTATTCTCATTTTTACAATGTCTTATACATTAATTTAATATTGTTTTGCATTATTACCTTAGGTAAAAAATCTGACATTTAAAAACCACAAAATGTGTTTTAATTGAGTCCTCAAAGTGTATAACATTGATGGATTCATGTAATTTGTGTAAAAAGAAAGTTTTCAAGATAATTTCCTGGTTAATTTTACATTTGGCATTTCATATCACACATTTTACAACAACTTCTATTATTCTGCTATTAGTTAATTAATGGTGCACTTCTACAGTTTCAGTTCAAGTTCACATATAAATGTCTATTGTGACAGGAGCAGTGGACAAACACTTTGAACATCCATCACTACAAATCCATTGCTCTTCACTGCAGCATAACATTTTTTTTGTTGCTGTAATACAATAAACCACTTCAGAAAACGCTTAGATATTTTGTATAACTAACGGGTTTCTTGACTTAAAAGGTGTGTTACAGCTGGGCCCAGATGTTAAAGAAAGTGCTGTAGTGGTGTGTGATGGGCTAAATAATAGACAATTTAAATATAAAAAAAAATTTGCGGTCTATAGTGGTATGTGTTTAATAGATTTAAAAATAATAAATAAATAAAAATAAAGTGACAAAAATAGTTATTTTCTAAAGTCTTAAAATAACCTTTTATTGTGATTGTAAAAAACGCACAATTCAGAAAATTAACATTTTGAATTACGTTGTGGCCTTACGCTTACAAAATAATGTATTATTTACAGATTACTAGCTAAAAATGTTTAGAGACATTTAGTCATTAGTGCGTTTCGTTGAACATTTGCAACATTCAAGCTCACGCGGTTGAACAAATGCGGTGACATCACAGCGCCATGACTCCGCCCCTCTTCGGCAGAAGGAGCGGAAGTTCCGTTGTGACCTGGGATAGCAAGCGGTGAGTCGATAAATTTGTAGCAGTGGGCCGCTGTTTATATCTGCTTTTTTCCTGGCTGAACCCTAAATTTTAATCTACTCCCTGACCTTGGCTTTATCGCTAGCTATAAAGGCGCAAACTTGTCGTTGAGTAGCGTAATTGTGGGATTATTCGCGGGGGTAGAGAGCCAGATAGCTCCATCTATGAGGCTGTGGATTCATTGTGACAATCATACAGGCGAAACAGGATTAAGCTGCCTAACTGCGATCATGTCGTTAATGAAAAGACCAGGCGGATTTATTTATACATGTACCCTGTCCTTGATTCCGCCAGGTTGGAAAAAAATGAGCTAAGCTTCGCCCGTTTCTCTATTGTTTTCGCTGCCCATCCCTTTCTTCCCATTCTTTTTAAATATGATCGTGGTATTCATAGCAGGATTCGTGAGAAGGATTATCGCACTGACGCATTAGAGATTATCAATACAGTCATTTAGTAATGTGTATAAGTCATGGTGTAATCAAATGCATATGGAGACCATGCACTTTCGTTGAAAAGGTGTATTTTTCTGGAATTTAGTGGAGAATGCAGATGATTTGATATAAGTATTTGATAACATGTGCAGTACTAAAGACAGACTGACCCATAAAACCAAGACTGGCACATGGAGTTCATTCAAGTGTTGAAACACTAAAGGTTTAAACTTGTGATACGGTCACCCAGGCCACTCAAAGACGAATGAAACCATTAAACTGGAGAGTTTTGCCTCCTGCAGCTGTCAAGATTCAATTTCTTAGTGCTGTCATGTGATTCCAGGAAAACAGGGACCCGTGGTTTTCATTTTAGGCTGCTTTAGAAACAGTTTTCTGAGAACTCATATTAAGCAGATGTCTGCAAGTACAAACTTGTGACCCGCACAGCCACCAGCACAAAATGAACCTATGTCTGTATGATTAACATAAGCGTCAGAGCTTATCCAGTAGGTTAAATCGCCCTGTAATTTTTACATTACCTTTCAAAGTGCTTTTTCTTTTTCAGTCTAGATGCTCTGCAGCTGCAATAGAGCAATTTTAGCTTTAGATGGGCATGAATTGCTAGTTGAAATGACTTTAGTAAGTAACACTGGTAATTAAACCAACTTTTGTTAATCGTTACTTGTGACCCGCACAGCCACCAGCACAAAATGAACCTCCGTCTGTATGATTAACATAAGCGTCAGAGCTTATCCAGTAGGTTAAATCGCCCTGTTATTTTTACATTACCTTTCAAAGTGCTTTTTCTTTTTCAGTCTAGATGCTCTGCAGCTGCAATAGAGCAATTTTAGCTTTAGATGGGCATGAATTGCTAGTTGAAATGACTTTAGTAAGTAACACTGGTAATTAAACCAACTTTTGTTAATCGTTCTGCAGCCTGCTGACCGTTTCTTTCTAAAATCGTCTGGTTCGTATCATTAATATCCAACACTTATTGCCTGGGCCTTTTTATTTTGCATAAACATTTTGTACTGATTGCATTTGAACATTTTGTCTTTGTATTTTCCTAAAAGCACTCCTCACATTGTATGTGTGGCAACAACATGTCTGTACCCCTGCTCTCTGAAGCCTTGACAGTGCCTGGGACGGAGAAGGAAACGGCTGTGGTGAGAGACCAGTCGAATCATTAACTAAATTCTAATCTTGTCCAAGTTATTCATTAGCATTGCACAGGCCAGCCTTCAAATAAACCAAATCTATGACCTTCTTAGATCTTCTAAGTTTTGGTTACCTAGACTTTAAAAGAGAGACAGACCTCTCAGGTTTAATTAAAAATATCTTAATTTGTCTCTCAAAGATTAACTAAATTCTTTTGGGTTTGGAACGACATGAGGGTGACTAAATGATGACAGAAAGTTCATTCTTTTAATAGTCATCATACAACCTATACTGTTCCTCAGATTCACATTTACAGTCCAAATCTTCAAATAGGCTGCCTGCTGCCTTCTTTATTGGAAGAAAAGGGTGAATAGATTCATAGAAAGCTGAAGTTTGCTATTGAGATAGTATCTTCATATAAAATAACCACAAAGTCAGCATCAGACAGGAAATCTGGCCTCTTTTGGGCTTTGCAGAGATAAGTTTCACATCCGTATTATTCTGTAAACTTTGCAGGTGATCTTCCTTCATGGCTTGGGCGACACAGGGTACGTTCTGTTTATTACCTGCCTGTTGCAGGATCTTTTAATACCCCCTGGCCTGGTGTAGAAATAACCCTGTGGTGTTACTTATTATAGACATGGCTGGGCTGATGCCATGACGTCTATTCGACTGCCATACATCAAATACATCTGCCCACACGCGTAAGTGGAAACCTGTGAAATATTTTTTTTGATGTGTTGATTGTTATGCAATACAAAAATGTTAGTATCACTTGATTTACTTTGTAATTTATTGACCATAAGCCTATCATACTTTGACTCTAGACCCCGAATCCCTGTAACTCTCAACATGAAGATGACTATGCCCTCATGGTAAGTTTCCTCTGCTGTAGATAACATTAAAATCTAGTACATATACAGGTGCATCTCAATAAATTAGAATGTCGTGGAAAAGTTCATTTATTTCAGTAATTCAACTCAAATTGTGAAACTCGTGTATTAAATAATTGAGATGCACCTGTACATAAATGCGCAGTGGTAATTTAAACCTGAGAATAAATAATGCCTAGGTTTTTGATAAATGTAAAACAAAGAAAATTTATGAAGTAAAATGAAGAAGCATTTCAGATTCTGTGCTCTTATAGGTAATTAATCAAATCAAGTGGCTCTTTGTACACATGGTCAGATGTTACATACTTGTGGTCAAAGCAAAGAGGGACAAACAAAATACTAAGACATTCTGAAATTCATTTTAGTTTTAATTTGTCATGTTACTCAAATTGTTATACTTATTAATTTATAACAAATATTTAATATAATATACACTACTGTTCAGTCAGAAAGATTTTTGAACGAAATGAAAACTTTTATTCAGTAAAGATGCATTATTGATTAAATGTGACGGTAAAGAAAGATTTTTTATTTTTAAATACATTTTGTTCTTTTGATATATTATATTATATTATATGGGAAAATTGTATTAATAATATGCTAAATAAAAGCACTTTCACTATTGGACTCTTGGATTTCTCCCTTAATTCTTGTATAATGTTTTTCTTTTCAGGTTTGATCTGACAGGCTTAAGCCCAGAATCACCAGAAGATGAAGCAGGGATTAAGAGAGCAGCAGAGAACCGTGAGCAAATAAATACATTTTGTTCTTTTGATATATATTATATTATATTATATGGGAAAATTGTATTAATAATATGCTAAATAAAAGCATTTTCACTATTGGACTCTTGGATTTCTCCCTTAATTCTTGTATAATGTTTTTCTTTTCAGGTTTGATCTGACAGGCTTAAGCCCAGAATCACCAGAAGATGAAGCAGGGATTAAGAGAGCAGCAGAGAACCGTGAGCAAAATTTGTTTTTGTACACACGTGCACATTGGGACAGTTTCCTGAATACAGCTTTCCCATCACTAACAAGCATCCAAAAATTAGCTTAGTCTGTCATCAAATGTCACGTCACGTTCATGAGGCACTTCATGCCAGAGAATATTGTTATATGTTGAAATTTGATTGTGGCACTAAGTGTAGACCACTCTTTTCCTTCAATAGTAAAGGCCATCATCGATCACGAGGTAAAGAATGGTATACCATCCAATCGTATCATTCTTGGTGGCTTCTCTCAGGTAAGTGATCCATCCTGAAAGTTAGTACTATCACTCAAATGGCTGACACTGCAGGTGCTTTTCAGTTCCTCTTTTGCTGTCTGTACTCTTCAGGGTGGAGCTCTCTCTCTCTACACCGCTCTGACCTCTCAGCAGCAACTAGCGGGTGTTGTCGGACTTAGTTGTTGGCTTCCACTTCACAAGACTTTCCCACAGGTACAAAATGTCAGCAGTGAGTTTGTGTGAGGATAAATATGTATATATGTAAATAGGTATGTCTGTCAATATGGATCTGCTTTTTTATCCATTAGGCTGCAAGTGGGAGTGGAAACAAGGACACTCCCATTCTGCAGTGTCATGGCGAGATGGATCCCATGATTCCGGCGCAGTACGGGGCCATGACGGCAGAGAAGCTGAAGAACATCGTTTCCCCACAGAATGTCACCTTCCGCACCTACCCGGGTCTCATGCATAGCTCCTGTCCTCAGGTGAGACTCATCTGTTACGCTCACAGAAACCTAAATTTATCATGTTTTACCATGTTCAAATTTTTAGACCTACCTATGTCTTCTTTTGATTAGTAGTTTTTATTACTACTGTATTACTACACTACTTTTTGACGTTTTTGAAAACAGTTTATTATGTTCATAAAGGCTGCATTTAATTGATCAAAAAACAGTAATACTGTGAAATATTCTTACAATTTAAAATAACTGTTTTCTGTTTACATATATTTTAAAATGTAATTTATTTCTGTGATGGCAAAGCTGAATGTTTAGCAGCTGTTACTCCAGTCTTCAGTGTCACATCATTCTAATACGCTGATTAGGTGCTTAAGAAACTTTTTTTCCCTAATTGTTATCAATGTTGAAAACAGTTGTGCTGCATAATTTTTTGTGGAAACCATGATACATGTTTTTTGATGACTAGATTGTTCAAAAGACATTATATTAAAAGAAACAGAAATCATTTTTAACGTTATGTATGTCTTAATTGTTGTGGTCTTGTGGTCATGTATTGTCTTTTGACCAATTGAATGCATCCTTGATGAATAAAAGTATTAGTTTCTTTCAAAAAATTACCTATCCCAAACTGTTGAGTGGTACAGCAGGGTACAACAGCTGTCATTGGGGCAGTACCTTTTCAAAAAGTACTTATATGTTCCATACTTTAGTTGTATAAAGGTGATTTAATTGAAAGGGTACCGCCCTTGTGACTTTTTTTCCCTGACAGTGTAATGTAAATATTGCAAAGAACTGCCTAGATTTAGTTAGAAGCAAGCTCCTGTTCTTTATAGGACACTTCATGTAAACTAATAACGGGATGAGGTCTGAACTGAAATCATGCAAAATATTATTTTAGCTTCAGTACAGTGGTTACAATAAAACTGTATTATTTGTTCATGCTAGTTCTAACACCCATACCACTCTCTGATTGGCTTTACAGGAGATGTCTGCTGTGAAGGAATTCATTGAAAAGCAGTTGCCCCGAGTCTGACCTCATTCTAGCTCACTGTGACCCTTAGACACTGACCTCTCACCTCCGACCTGCCATTCTCCCACAGGAAACAGCCATGATCCCCTACAACACATGAGCATGCACATTCAGTTGTACATACTGTGAACATGCAACACATGCATACCATGTCATCTCACACCTTTCTTTGTAATTTCATACATCAGTGGACATTCATTAAAAAGGTGATATTATGTGGCATCCGTACATAGAGTAATATTCCATGAAAGTCTTTTGGCCTTTTCTTTAAGGGAGACTCATTAACTTTCATTATACATTCCTGTACGTGTTACATCTTGAACCATTATCCACTATCTCTCTCCCCTACTCTTCTGTCTCTTTTTCTTAATAAGCAAGGCGGTAAAGGTAACATTTTGCTAGACAGCTCTGTAACAGAACTCGGGAGAGTTCAGATGCTGCAAATCTGTGGTGGTGGAGGAAGTTAGTGAGAGCCCGGTGCCATGTGGAGTGACATGCGTCGCGCTGCTCTGCATGCTGGACCCACGGTGCATGCCTGTGGTGGGGCTTCATTGGGATGCTGCAAATCATACTTGTGCTGAACTATCTTTTGTTCTCTTTTGTTTTTTTTTAACTAGAAATATGAGAAAGGCAAGCGAAAATGGCTCAAATAAACTGCGCAAATGAATCATTCAAATTTTCCAGTATGCTTTGTTCTTCTAAAACAATTACACATAATGAGAAAACATTATTTCATTTGTGCCAGAGTGAAATACGGCACCAATGCTTTGAATCTATATGCAAAATGATGATTTTTTTTTTTTTAAATAATAAACTTATTTAAAATAAACATTTTAGAATATACACACATAACCAGCTTTAGATTTGAGTATTTTATTGTATAATAATCAATGAAACTAAGCTCTTGACATCACTTATTTAAAATAATCAGAGTGAATCACTCCAGAAGGCCGATAATATTTTCCAGTTGCTTTAAATAGCTTCCTCAATCCTCCCTAATTCCCTGTCCACCTCATAACCACATCATCCTTCATTCACGTGACCAAACACATTCAAGTGTTCTGGGGTCTCAGATTGCATATGTATATACATTTCAGGTTCCATATTATTGCATAAAAGTATTGTTTACTGACACGACCTATTAATAAAAGATGGAAGGTCACAGTTACGCAGCGGCTTGGTGGATTAAGCCTGCTGATATTAAAGAAGTAACCTTGATTAGCTATTAAAATGGAAAGATGAGTTTGCAAACATGGTTGCTATAGTCATTTCTCTCACAGTTTGCTTGTATACATTTGAAAATGGATTAAAATGGTTTCTGTGTGATGATATATCTATACAAGTTGTTTGCAAAGTAGTGAATGTTGCTTTTTTTAATCTAAATAGATGTTCGATATATTATTTCATTGTTATTTTAATCTTACTGAGTCCCTTTGACTTCCATGTTTTCATAACTCTTACGATCCCCTCTTTTATAATTGGCATTATTCCTTATTATTAGTTAGAATAATTTATTAGCTTCAGACAGGTTTCCTATATGCCCTGTGGCTTGAAATGTTTATTGTATGAATCATGGGCATGCCAGGCACAAGTTGGACAGCAGAAACTGGCAATATCTTTGGGTTTAACAGTGAACTTATCAGTTTATGTCCACCTGAGTTGTATTTTGTTGTTGGTTTTTTTTGTCATTTGTGCTAGTTTTAAAAAAAATTTGTCATGTTCTTTTGTCGTTGTCTTCTTATTTGAAGTGTACTGAGGGACAATTGGTTCTTCAGAAACTTTACCGAAACACCTGTATGTGAAATAAATGATGCAAATCACAGCAAAGCAGTCCTGCATTTTATTGATAATGCTGCTTTAATAATTTTCATGTGATGTAGATGGATCAATTTGAGAACTTCAATATGACAAGACATTCCCAGCATCAAGGTCTTGCACACGCTGTCTCTCTTTGTTTTCCTAACAGGAGGCAAGCAAATAGGCCTAGATCAAAGGGTGTAACAGTTTTAGTGCAGAAAATGTGTAGGCCTATGATTTGAGTCAACTTAAATATCTTCCAGTAATAAACAACTTCTAATTTTTTATAAAGGTCCAAAGGGGTCAAAATGTGCACATACCCTTAAGGAAGTAATCTAGCTGGAGCAGAACTGCTGTCGACAACGGATGACCTGTGTTGACTGCTGCTTGAAATAGTACTGAAATCAAAGAGTGATCAAAAATATGCCCTAATTAAAGAATGTAGGCCTGTAAATTAAAGGGAAAGACACTGTCTTTCATCAAAATCATTTGACAAATGCATAACATCGATTCAGTGCCAACTCCCTAAATATCAAAATACCCAGATTGATTCAGCTCATATTTCTTCAGAATCTACTTGTCGCGCAATAAACTGAAATTTAAATCATTCAATATTATTTGTATAGTCAATATTATTACTTTAGGTGGCGCGAATGCGTTACTTTTTTTCCGAACAGATCAGCTGAGATCACATTTGTGACCAAAATGTTCTTTTGCTTGAATAATCTAAAGTTATTCATGTATTTTACACAGAGTTGTGAGATGTAAATAAAAATGCAGACTGGGTTTCACGTGAACAAAATATACATAGGCCTACTACCACATAACATTTAAACGGTTTATTATTGCTTTACTAATAATATTACGCATTATTAATATAGACTAAAATAAAGTTAAAAATAAAGAAAATAGTCTACAAAACAAAAGAGATTTAATAAAAGAGATTTAATAAATGAAATATATTAAATACAGAAAGGAATAAAAGACAAATAATACAGAATAAATTCAGGGCTAATAATTATTTATTTTTTTAAAGTTATTTATTTTTATTTATTACTTTTAAGTTATGTATGTATTTCAGATTTGTATTTTGCAGATGTGTACTCCCATAATTGTTTATTTTTAAAAAATGTAATAAAATTAAATTATTTATAACGCTATGGATATGACTCATGTAAGTGTATATAATGACGTTTTCAAATGTACAAGATACTGGGTGGACCTTGATATCATAGACATTGTGTCTATGCTTGATATAATATAATATTATACTGTGCCTCATACTTCTCGGTAGGTGGCAGTGAGTGGCTCTTAGACTCGGTCCTTCATCTACCGTTAACACCGCGAAGGAGACGCAGATTATTGTCCTATGAAATGAGAGCATGACCAGCAAACACAGGCACGAGCACCACCCCTATGATTATACAGTTCTTTATCATTTCTTTTTACATAATCTCTGACATGATCGAAGGTCTGCCGTCCGATAACAATGCCGATCTAAGCTTTTGACAAGCCGCTTGTTCTGGTCATTTGTTGTGCCAACGCTTAATGGATACGTCCAGATCAGTGATGAGGTACGTGTGTGAATGTTTGTGTGTTGATCGCTCATGTCAACACGCCTTGGTGTCGAAATCTCCTCTTGACCAGCTTAGGAGTGTGGAAAATTAAAGCTCTGCTTTATCAAACATGCGTTTGTTGGTAGATGGCTTTAATGCAAGGTGTCTGTCAGTCATAGACCGGTATTGATGAACGGAACTGATGATGCTGATTAGCTGTCGACACATCCTTAAAAAACTACAGGCAGAGGCTCAAAGCGAATGTTAAACGATCTGCCCAGTTTTATTCTTAGAGAATTGTTGCAAATGCTTCATGAGAAATTTAGCTTCCAGAGAGAAACCACTGAAAACAAATTAGCAAGTCACAGAACTAGTATGCAGCGTTTATCTTCATGCATTGTGATGGATTACATGAAACTCAATCTTTTGTGTCTGTTAGAATATTATTAAGTAACTATTTTCTTTTTGAAACCGTTAAGTAATCTGTAAACAACGTGTGTAATGTGTTTTATGTGTTTAGCTTGTCACCATGTTGACTTTTTGTGTATTGTTAAAGGGGTAGTTCACTCAAAGAGAAGATTATGTAATCGTTTACTCACCCTCATGCTGTTGCAAACCCGCATGACTTTCTTTCTTTTGAAGAACACAAAAGTAGATGTTGTGCAGCATGTTAGCCATGTCACAATTCGCTTTTGTTAAATATGCAGTGGGTCACACTTAAAGGGGTCATATGATGCGATTTCAAGTTTTCCTTTCTCTTTGGAGTGTTACAGGCTGTTCGTGAATAGAAAAGATCCCTTAAGTTACAAAGACTAAAGTCTCAAACCCAAAGAGATATTCTTTATAAAAGTTAAGACTTGTCCACGCCCTCCTAAAACGCCTCGTTTAAACACGCCCCCACATGTCTACGTCACTGTGGGAAGATTTGCATAACACCGCCCAAATGTTCACGCAAAGAAAGAAGG